>NW_007246001.1:79115-85570 GCF_000164805.1 Carlito syrichta
AAAAAAAAAAAAAATTTTTCTGTAAATCTAAAATTATTTTAAAGTAAAAGGTTATTTAAAAATATAAGCAATAGAAATTACAAGGCAAAGTAGAGAATCACTTGTAATTACATTTAACATAGTAGAGAGAAAAGGGAAAGTGCTTAATGCTGACAGAACAAGAAGTAAGGCATGTAAAAATATTATGCTAATTTACAAATATAACTAATAAAAAAGATAATTTAACCACATGTTTTCAAGGAAGAAGAAGGTATGTGTACACAGTGAGATGTCAGTAGTTATTTTCAAGCTGTGTTAGATAGATGGATGATAGATATAGATAAGTATAGATATTATTTAGAGAAATAAACTACCAGAAGTAAAAATAAACTTTTCAAAGTGACAGGTTCTTCCTACATATTGCCGAGAGAAATGTAAAGTTGTATGATTGCTTTGAAACTCTGTCTGGTAGTTTCTATTAGAGCTCTGCATACATGAAACCCATAACACTGTAATTCCACTCTTTCTTACATACCTAAAAGAAATATGTGCACACGGTCACCACAAAGACATCTATGAGATTGTTCAGCACTATTAACCACAGTTCAAAGTTGAAATCACATACAGATATCTTTGGACAGTAGGGTGGATAGAAAATTTTACAAGTTCAAAAGCAGCAAAACAAATCTATGGTATTAGAAGTCAAGACAGAATTTATCTGTGAGAGAGGCAGAACTGGGAAAGAACATAAGGGAGGGAGCATCAGAGGAACTGCTCATACTCTATTTCCTGATGTATTATCATAATTTGATCACTGTGTGAATTCATTGACATGTTCAGGTATGGTTTGTGTACTTTCCTGGACATATACTTTAAAAAAAAATGTGTTCTTTTTTTTAAAAAAAGATTGGCATTTTGGAGTGAGGATGGGAAGGAGTGGGGCAGGAATGGTTTTCATTTTAATTATAATATGTTATACTATTTCATTTTAAAAACACATGCAGCTGGGCTCGGTGGTTCAGCCTGTAATCCCGCGCCTTTGGGAGGCTGAGGTGAGTGGATTGCCTGAGCCCGCGGGTTCGAGACCCGCCTGGGCAGCGAGACCTCACCTCTACAATAAATTAAAAAAAAAAATCAGCCAGGCGTGGTAGCACATGCCTGTAATTCCGGCTACTCGGAAGGCTGAGGCGGAAGGATCGCCGGAGCCCAGCAGGTCGAGGTTGTGGTGGCCGGGAGCGGCCACTGCACTCCAGTCTGGGCGACAGAGTGAGACTCCAACTCAAAAAAAACAAAAAACAAACAAACAAAAAAAACCACATGCATATGTTCACTTGAATTTTATACTGAAGCCAGAGATTATCTGGTTCACTTTTGTATCTCCAGCATAAAATATTATACCTATTAGATAATAGTTATTTAATAAAAACACAAGAAATAAATAAGTAAATTCATGAATAAATGGCAATCAGAGTTACTAGAGACTGCAAATAAAAAGCTGTGAGAAAACAATGAAAAAGGTTTCAACAGAGTTAAAAAGTTGCATTTATATACAATTAGCTTGGAAAATGAATACACGTGTGTATTTAACTTAAAGATCCGAGGGAAAACTCATGCATGACACTAGAACATAAGATGAACAGAATAAATGAGTCTAACATACCCTGATTTAATGGACCAAATAGGCATAAACCTTATCATATGATATTTTGGGTCTAAAAATTCCTGCAATTTATGTGTGGTCAAACATTGGAGCAAGTTATTAAAGATAACTCCTCTTCAGGGATATTTTAAAAAATGGAAATTCCTTTCTGCCCTCAGTAGTTTGAAAGCTCTACTTCCTGGGATACATGGACCATAGATACTCCATACTGCATTTGTCCAAGCCTGTTCCTCAACTTTCTATAATTTGGTTTAAAAATCTAGAAACATATTTTTGCAGACAATTTACTAAATTTACTCTAAAATACTATCACATTAAAATGGCTTATTAGCCTTCTAGATTAAAAACTCCATCTCTATTTCCCAGGTTTCTATTATAGTACATCTGATTCTGACATCTGAAAATGACATCCATATCCTGGTTGATTGTGCACTCATAATCTTTGGCAGAAATACAGCTTTGTCTGTCCTGCACATGTCCCATGTGAAACTCTTCCAGATATTTGTTCTGTTTCTTGATTTTCTTATTGATGAGCACAGTTTATTTTGGTCATGTGGAGTTCCCGGAAGGGAGCCAGGAAATCAGAGCTGGTGCTAGCTGGGCACCTGAGTATAAAAGTTTAGCAGTAATACAAATCATTGACTCAATATCCTCCTTTCTTAGTTTAAATTCCATGGACTATATTTTCATCATGAGTGGTAAGACATGAACTTCTTGGGTACATGTGTCTGAGTATCATAATATAATTAGCTTAAAATTCACCACCCATCAAAGTAACGTCATGAAAGAATTTCTGTTCTGCCTCATGGTGTTTGGGAGTCTTCATATTTTGGAGAGAAATGTGCAATGCCTTTTTCCCTTTGAGTCATCTAGCTACTTCTGGACTATTTTTCCCCACTAAGACCTGTGGTCCCACAGTATAGCTTTTGGAAGGGAAGAAAAAAATATTATCTGAAGCTGAGATTTAGTCTTGCCTTAGGAGCTAACTTCGTTTGAACACTTTGGCTTATAAAATTTGGTCTATATTCTAGAAACTTTTTTTATTCTTCCAAGGAATCTATTTTAAGTTTTAAAAATCATATCAACTGATCTGATTTTTGTCCACAAAATAACCAACAACAACACTGATTGATAGTTTATAAGATTATACATAAAAACTTTAAAATTTCAGAGTTTTAAAATTCCAGAATAGCAAAACCTATTGATTTTAGTTACATCCACTAGGAATACATGTATGTACATCTGTTTTATCTAATTTTTTGTTTATTTAGTTGGTTGGTTTTAATTAAGTAATTCTCCTTAAGTTTCAGAACCAGATGAAAGGTCATCTTCATTTCCAAAAGAGTATAAGAAAAATGCCATCATGTGTTTTCTATTGCTATAACAGAATACTTGAGACTGGGTTATTACAAATAAAAGAAGCTTATTTTGCTCATGACTCTGATGGTTGGGAAGTTCAAGAGCAAAGCACCAGCATCATCTTGGCTTCTGGTGAGAGTCATGTGTGGCATCAAGACAGGGTTGGAGATTGGGCAGGCAAGCAGGCGTGTGCAAAGAAGGATCAACCACAGGAGGAACTTTACATTATGACAACTTGCTCTTTCAGGAACTAATCCACTCCCATGAGAGTCAGAACTTACTCCTGCCAAATGGCACCAATCCCTGCATGAGTGATATGCCCCCAATCATCCAAACAAATCCCACTAGGCCCCAACTCCCAAAACTCCCACACAAACAAATAAATTTCAGTCAAACAGTGCTTCTACTTCTACAAAGCATAGAGCCTTGAATGAATCACTTTATGTCCCCAGTTTTCACATCTGTCAAAAGGAAATATTATTAAATTCCATCCACACAGAGTTGAGGGGATACAATGAGATCTCAGAAATTTTAGAATTGTCTTTCACACTATAGAAATATAAGGGCTGTAGTGAAAGCATACAACTAAGAGCTGGGATAAGAATTAGGGGCAAAATTTTGCTCCTAATTACACTACAGCAAGTTATCAGACCCCTCTGAGCCTCAGATTTCTTATTTATAAAAGAGGGACCTATGTTAGACAGTATTTGATTTTTAAATAAACTATAAACTTTTATGACTAAATAATTTCAGTCTGGACAAATTTATGATTTGATAATCATGGGAGTTTGGATTAAATGACTATCTTGCTTTCATATAGTCCTCCAGGGGTGGGACTTAATCCAGTGCATTTTGTACGTTGCCCTCTTGGATAGCTTGTAGATACCTAACATTTCCTAAGTCAATCACCAGATATCTATAAAGGACCTACTGCACGCCAGGCAATATGTTAAGCTTTGAACAAAAAATATTTACACTTAAACCTAAGTAAAAGTGGCTTACCTCTTCCGTTATTCTCTAATCAATAGAAATGTTCAAAATAATACAAAAGCAGACTATTTGAAGAATAAAAATGACAAGATACACTTAAGTGAAACATCTTATGAGTACACAACCATATCTCTGGGGTTTCACTAACTAGCACAGCTGTTTTCCTGCTTTTTTATCCTACCACATTTTTTCAACATGATAATAGGTCCCCACTCTCTTATGCCTCCATGATACAATACAACAAGCAGTTCCTGCACAATAATTTAAATAGTTTATGCAAAGATGATTACTTGAAAGTAATCTCCAATTTTTATAGCAACTTATAGGAAATATGGAAATATACATATGCATTATCTATTCATATAAATTCATATTCATGTATTTGATTTTCTTTAAGAAACTATAAAGGGAAAATAAAAGTAAAAACATGTATTTAGAGACAAATTGTCATGTCTATCTATGATTAAGATGGGCTTCTTTATGACTTCCATATTACCCAAATACCAAGCGATATGAAAGGTCAGGGTTGGTTTCACAAGGAAAAGAATAGGCTCAGTTTGCTTGATTTCAGAGGAAACTCTTTAGGTCCCCCTCCCCCCAAATATTTTCTGAACTCTTGCCATAACTGACATTCCTTCTAATTAGAACAAAACCTTCCATATAAAATGCAGAAATCCCAGGAAAAAGTAGAGCATCAACTTCTATTTGTAAGTTGCTATTAGCAGCTAAGAAAGGCATATTTGAGACAACAAGCAGAAAGAGTTCCATAGGCCTTGATACCAAAGAAAGATGGAAATGAACACTTTTCCAGATAGAGAAGAATCAGCAAGCAAAAGCAAAGATAAAAATATTCATAATTTTGTCCAAAGTTAGCTCAAGAACATGTTTGAAGTATCACTGTTGAGTATATTTAAAAGGTACCTTAAACTGGCATCTCAGAATCCAGAGAGATTTGAATACATATATTTAGAGGTCCCTAAATTCCAGGAATTTTTAATTTTATGCTTTTAATTTTATAATGAATGCAAGGAAAATTTGTTTTGTTAATTGAAAAGTCAAAAAGTCTCTTTGCAGCGATAACTGGAAGACATTTTCAAAAGATGACATATCATTTCCTCAGGATAGTATTTGTCAAATAGGAGTGTTTAGAAATCAAATAAGAGCCTGGAAGATTTTTTTCCCTTGAGCACAGATTGCTCAAATTTGTGAAACACAGAATAAATAAGAAAGACCTCAAGAGAAATGTTTCTTTAGAGAATCACACGGAAGCAATAATTTAACATCTTAAAACTTACTGGGATATATGCCTCAAGAACCCAAAGTGCTTATTCTCAGTGTTTTCTAATGTGTCCACTGCCATCAGAATCACTAGAGACAGTCTGATTAAAATACACAGACTTGGTTCAATCTCAGACCTACTAAATCACAGTTTCTTATGCATGGTAATAAAAATCTGCTTTTAAACATTAAACTCCCTAGGGGATTCTGATGCACACAGCATGGCATCTACCCCTGAATAGGCCCATTTTTTTCTTCCCTACTATCCCTACTTTCAGATGCAGTATGTACTGAACATGGTAGAAATGTCAGATAAAACTCAGGATTTTTTTTCCATGATTACAGGGGCCTCCGTGATGAGGAAAATGTCTCCAGAAACTTTCCTTGTGTTTTCTTTAGAAAATCTAGCATTTGCTGGACAAGATGATGGCAGTAAATAGAAAGATAAAGTCATATTTTTGTATGCAATTAGGACCTTTGCGGTTCAATTCAATCCACAAATGTCAAAACACTTAAGGATCATGGCAGAGAATGGTTTAGTCAAGATATTACAGCCTAATGTGTACCTATACAGACAAAATGAATATTTATCTTTCTACTAATTAGCTAACCTGTATTTCTGATTATGTAAGAAAGTATACTCACTGAAAAAATTTTGGAAACTACAAAAAAAAGCATATGGAATAAAATAAAAGACACGAAATTTCAACCTCATTGAGAATGTACAAGGCAGGAATTGCTGTCCTGAGCATTGCTGTATCCACAGTACTTTCGCTGACTTCTGGCATATAGTTTGACCATACAAAAAATTGTGTTCAATGTGATTGAAAAGTTAATAACTAATATTGGTATTTTGACAATTTTTGAGTATTTATATGCAACTATGTCTATCCCTCATAAATCATAAACATCAATGTATATAAATATTCCTTGAGCTTAACTCTTTTAAAAAATTTCATAATAGAATCTAAAGAACATGAACATTAAAAAAAATTTACCAACGGCCTTCTAAAAAGCTTGCACAAATTAATATGCCGTAATACTGTATCAGATTGCTTTTTTTTGTTTGATTGATTTTTCTTTTCTTTTCTTTCTTTTTTTTTTTTTTTTGAGTTGGAGTCTCACTCTGTTGCCCAGGCTGGAGTGCAGTGGACACTCATACACTCACGGCCACTACAGCCTCGACCTG
>NW_007246001.1:86014-118327 GCF_000164805.1 Carlito syrichta
AACCTGAATTGTACTCCACATCATTATAATAATAATAAAAAATCGATTATGTTTCCAAGTGTATACTGATGCAGTCTCTAACCCCATTTAAAAATATGATAACATTTAGGAATTCCTTAAGCTAAGAAAATAATGTAGTTTCATTAGATATTTTTTGAGATGAAAACAGAGTTATCATTGTATTATCGTATTATTGATTACTAGCAGGAATTACAGTATAAGTTTACCTTTGAATTATTAGGTGGATTAGAATTTCAGATTAAAAATTTCTTGAAAGTAAATAAATGCTTTAATATTGACCATTTATTGTCTTTAGAACCTCAGAATTCATCTGATATGTAGAAAATACAAAAATTAATATTGAAAGAACGGATCTGCAGAGAGAACCAAGGTTGGAGACAGAACACAGCAAGGAGGAAAAAAAAATGTTAGCCTTGTATAGTCTAGTTTTAGTCAAAATTTTGATTAATCATTTATAATAAAGGGAACTAAACAATTATGTTGGTGTATATCACAAAATACCATCTGTTAGGTTTGATGGTAACCTTCAGCAAAGGAATGGGATCTTATTTCAATTGTTCATTTGCTTATCTGTTCTTTTCCCCTGTACTATAAATTCCTTATTCAGGCTTCACTGTATTCATAGTGCAGGGTAGACAGATAAGTGCTCATCAAATTTATGCATTCACAAATAGCACAAATGAATAGTGTAAAATCCTCCTAGGACTTTGTATCAAATATAGTAAATGATTCTTATTAGCTAAAAAAGAAGACATGCTGCTATAAAAAAGTTGATTTTTCTGATTAATAAAGTCAGTTTTTTGTAAGCAATACAAAATAAGTCTTCATTTGTCTATCTTTGTTCAGTTTTTCTATAATTGAGACACCACCACAGTTTACAGCTTTTGGGACCGAATAAACACTATGACCTAAAAGTTGTGGGGTGTGGGAGATTGGTTAGCAAGACACTGAAGCCAAGTGAACAGATCACTGGCTGAGAACTTAAGTCTACATCTCAGAATCTCTTCGGTAAAGGAAACTGGGTGAGATAACTTCCAAGGTTGCATTTACCGGAAAAATCTTAGATTTCTAATTAAGCATTCACAATCTCTCAATACAGTTCACCACTAAGGTTTATTACAAGAAACGCAAATGATACATGCCTTTCCACAAACAAGATAACAGAAACTCAAGAGAAAAAAAAATCTTAAGAATCTATTATTAAAACAGATTCCAAACAGACTGATGGAAATACCTCAGCGAGAGGAGATTCAGTGTTTTCATTTTCTCAAAAGGTTTCTAGGACATAGGACCCATTTTTATAAAAAAAAAAAGGCAGGGGCTTCATTTTCCTGCAAATGAAACCTTAGGTAGACGATTAATAATAAAACATTAAATGCTTACTTAGCTGCTCTGTATGAAGCAGTGCTGAGAGCCTTATTCCCACGGTGTGCCAAGAGGGGGCGCCATAGAGCTTCCGGCACAGCTGTTGGGTGACTGACTAGGCTATACGTGCCTTTGGATACAGGTACCCTTCCTGGGCAGCCAGAGTTCTGGGCAACCGGAGCAGTGAAGCATGTTATCTCTTTTAAACAAGCTTTATCTGTTTATTCCAAAGTGCCCTACAGATGTTTGCTTTTCTTTTTACATCTGCCATGAGAAAGAGGAGTGAAATGGAAACTGCTATAGACATGACACAGATAAATGAGCCTGTTAAACTTGAGTAACAGGTGTGACTTGCTGGCTACTATAACCAGAGACTGTAAGTAAAAAACTCAAGGTACTTTGAATTACAGGCTCATCCACATGAATTAGCTTTCCAGCATGCCCCACGAAGCCGAATAAATTGAATTCCTTACTTTTGGGGCAATGGGGAGGGGCAAGCAACTTAGTTTGCATGATAAATAGGTTCATTTGTTATTAGGGATACAGTAATACTGGTTCCGGGTTTTGTAACTCATGCCATCTTTCTAGGGAAAGGTAGCTGCTGTGCTCTTTTATGATTGGAAAACATACAACATTAAAAATAAAAATAAAACTGCTATAAGTTGTGTAGAAGTTGAAGAAAAGAGGACATACCCATTTGAAATGAATGCCTTCTGTCAGGAAAAGACCTGCCCTGTCAGGTTAGACCTTGAGAGTTGACACTGCTAAGTACTGTGTAGATAATGTATGCATTTTTCTCAAAGAGAGTAACACAAGAGGTGTTATCTCTATTTTCACAGATGAACAAATAAAATTTCACAAGAATAATTTGATATTTGGTTTAGTCTAGGTGGCCTCTGAGTTCCCACAGGTAAAACATCTTGTTGATTGAGTCATTCCCACAGCTCATTATGGATTCATGTTTGGGGGACTGGAGTAGTGACTCAGTCCTTTACTCTATCGGAATTATCTCTTGGGCATTGCGAAAATACAATAACTGTGGATGTAGCCAGGCATCCTTTTTATTTTTATTTTTTCTTAGATCCAAGAGGTACAAATGTAGGTTTGTTACATAGGTGTATTGTGTGATGATGAGCTTTGGGCTTCTTTTATGCCCAACACCCAAATGATGTGTATGGTACCCAATGGATAGTTTTTCCACCCTTGTTCCCCCACCTTGAGTCCCCAGTGTCTGTGATTCCAATTTTAATGTTCATATGAACCCAGTGTTTAATTTCTACTTAGGAGCTAGAACATGTATCCTAATATTTTGAAAAGGTCCCAAATGATTTTGTTGTATAGATAGCTTGAAAACCATAGAGTGAAGGGTTGCTTGTTTAGAAACTAGGGACAGGTGTAGTGACTCATGCCTGTAATCTCAGCACTTTGGGAGGCCAAAGCAAGAGGATTGCTTGAACTCAGGATTTCCAGATCAGCCTAGGCAACATAGCAAGACATCATCTGTAAAAATAAAAACAACAACAACAACAAAATAACCAGACATAGTGGCATGTAGGTAGTCCCAGCTACTCACGAGGCCAGGGAGCTACTCAGATTCAGGGAGAATCACCTGAGCCCAGAAGGCTGAGGCTGCAGTGAGCGATGATTATGCCACTGCATTCCAGCCTGGGTAACAGAGTGAGACCTCTACTCAAAACAGTTAATAAATAAATAAACATGTCGAAAAGTACACACACACAAATAACAAATAAAAACTATGGCGGACTAACTCTTAAGTCCATCTTCAACACTGGTAGCTGAAGAATGAATTAGAATAATCAGAGAACATTCACAGCCAGATATGATCTTACACAATTTTGGAAGCAGGCAAAATTTCTCCAGTGACATTTTCAAAGTTAAATCATTATCAAATAACTCTATAGAAAGATTTATTGGGTGACAAGTTCATAGAATTGCAAAATGAAAGAACAAATGAACTAAGGCAGTTATATTCAACTCTGGCAGCAGACTAAACTTGTTTTGAAACAGCTTTTGAAAACAATAATGACCAGGACTCATCATAGATTAATTAAATCAGAATCTTCTTGGGCAGGCCTGGACATGGGTACATTTTTTAAGCTCTCTGGTGATTCTAAAGTGTAGTTGTGGTTGAGAATCACTGTCCTAAGGCTTAAAATTAAAATTCTGTCACTTTACAATTATTAGGCAATGCTTCTCAGGCATTAACCTGCATAGGAATCACTTGAGAATCTTGTTAAACTATGGGTTCTATCTCAGTAGTACTAAGGTGGGACTTGAAATTTTGCATTTGCCACAAGTATTGTGGTGCCGGTGTTTGTTTGAGGGACACACTGAGTAGCAAGGGCTTAGCAATGCACTGGTTCTCAAACTTGGTTGCACATTGGAATTACCTGGGGAGTTTAAAAAAATTGACTAACAATATCTGGGTCCCACTCATGAAGATTCTGATTTCATTGGCATGGGGCTTGGCCTGGGTTTCAGATTTTTTAAAGTTCTTAGCTGATTCTAATAGGTAGCAAAATTCGAGGCTCCTGCCTTAGAGAGCTTATATAGCTTATATAGATTGAAATAGTAAAGTAAACTATGCAACTATGCATGAAGAGAGTTAGAAGACTACTTGGACCTGATGGGCTGCCCCTACACATTGGTTTCATGACATACAGACCAGTATCTAAAAGGATTTTTACCTTCTCTAGAAGATTTAGAAGCTTTGCAACCACTGGGTCCGCATTGCTCTGTGGTAGCAACCAAGTAGAGCCTACTAGAATCTGCCCCTTTAAAAGCTACATAGCCAGGCTCGGTGGCTCAGCCTGTAATTCCGCGCCTTTGGGAGGCTGAGGTGAGTGGATTGCCTGAGCCCGCGGGTTCAAGACCCGCCTGGGCAGCGAGATCTCATCTCTACAATAAATCAAAAACTCAGCAGGGCGTGGTAGCGCATGCCTGTAATTCCGGCTACTTGGAAGGCTGAGGTGGAAGGATCGCCGGAGCCCAGCAGGTCGAGACTGTGGTGGCCGGGAGCGGCCACTGCACTCCAGTCTGGGCGACAGAGTGAGACTCCAACTCAAAAACAAAATTAAAAAATTAAAAAAATAAAAGCTACATGAACTTTCCAGTGTGCCAGGTCCTACCTGTCTCATTTCATTTATTTGCATTACCTGCCTTGTCCTGTGGGCAATGAGGTTAGAGAAGTATAGGTTATGCAAGGCTTACTGCATACAGACTCCAGGTCACTTGGCATGACTAGCAATTCCTCAATGTAGTTATCTTAGATCAAAGTGACTGCACATAAAGTGAATAGTTAGCCTTCTCAATAAAATGTTTAAACATTGCCCTGGTATATATATTAACGAGCTGTCCATTTCCACAGCTAATATTCTGATGTTTTCAAGTCCACGGAGTTAATAGCTGAACCCACAAAATAAGGTTCACACATTGCAACTCCTAAGTTCTCTTTTTCAGAATAATCCATACTGTCTGAAAAGGTTTTGAGAATTAAATTAAATATAAATAGAGCACCTGTCAGAGTGCCTGGCTCATGCTAAAGAAATGTTCAATCAATGACGACATGCTGTTTTACTATTTTCCACCTGAGCCCTTTGCCTGTGCACAGAAGCTAGGTATCCCTGTGCAGATAGAACAGTGCTTTTTAGATAACTAAACCGTAAGCTCATTTGAGAGACTATAAACTTTGAGGAAAGTTTCCTATCCTGTTAAAGAAAAGGCCATGAAATGAAATATTTTATACATTAAGCCAATGAATCAAAAACAAAACAAACAAAGTGAAAAGGCTCTGGACTTAAAAACCCTAATCCATCTGGGGAGAATTTGTCATCTGTCATTTCCAAATTGTGTCTATACCTTATCTTTGCACTGACCACTCTGTGCGGGCTTTGTTTGGTCTCTCTTACTAGACTAAGTTCCTTCAGAAATAGCGATTCTCTCTTCTCTAGCCCATTCCCAGCAGAAGGGCTTTCACTTACGTAGGTAATCAATAAAGTAGCACTGAAAGAATAAACACATGAAACCATACACACTAATTCCAGAGAACTCTTGGTAGCCAAGGGTTTCTAGCATTATATTTCTCATGAGCTAAAATCCTTCAAAATTTATACTACCATAGTCTATCAGTGACACAGCATCTTGTGTTGTTGGATAATATTAATATAAACAAGCCCCTGTGCACATGGAATTCCAATTCCAGTTCGTCAAAATGGCTTACTTGTGAAGAATTCAAATTTTATCAATAATGATTCCAGGCTTGATATTTTTCCAGACTATGCTTTACAATTTTGCAACTTAGTGTGAATTAAAATCATTTAACACCTTCCCTTCTCAAGCATCTTTCATTTATATCTTTATTAGGCCTCCAAATAGAGTAGATGTTTTCAAGGGGTAAAGAGGAAATGCTGACCCTAGTTTAAGAAGTCTTGACCAATCAATTTGATTTAAACATAGTACTATTTAGCAAATTTATATTTTCACAGAAATTATGCCAATATCAAAACTAGTATCTATAAAATGTGCTTCAAAAAGCAGTGCACTTTCATTCATTCATGAAAAATAAATTCTCAAAGTACACAGCCAATCGAAACTATCTCTAACATACTGAAAAGATAAACTTTAAATACAACACCTTCATGCCTTGTCCAATCATTGGACTTTTTAATGGTTATCAAATAAAAAAAGAAGGTAACATTTCTTAGGCATGCATTTATAATTGTTTGCATTTTCTAAAAAAATATTTTTCTTAAAATTATAAAGGTTATCCTTCATTGAGCAATTACAAATGATTCTTTTTTTCTTCTAAGAATCCATTTAACACTTGAGGGCAATCAGTCATATTGTGTTTATGTTGCTTGGTTATGTGAAAATTCTCTGCAACCCAAATTTTAGCATTAGGCAGGCCCTAAGTCTTAAAGGTAGGTTTTCAGAAGACTATAACACTACCACTTAGTCTTTATATAAATGGGTAGACATTTTTTGTCATTTCATCCAACTCTACTTCCAGTCTGAGGGAGCCTAGAGAAGTATCAGAAAAGCCCATGAAAGGCTGCTAGAGAGAGCTAGAACAAGAACCTGAATCCTACCACATAGCCAGTCTTTTCCACTACAGTACACTGCATCTGTCTGTTGGGAGACTGTTGTCCTTGGGCTTCTTGGTCTCCTACATGTTTTGCTGGGTGTAAAAAGACTTCAAGCCCCTGAGCATCCTTTTGCCCACGCCATGTCTGTTTATGTTGTTTTTTGTTTATATAGCTGGTAACGTTGAGAGATGAATTAACAGTTCTCCTTGGACTTACAGTTCTTACTATTTGCTACAAAAGGTCAGTGTAAACCCACTGCATGTGTGGCAACCATCTGGCACACACTGGCTCACACCCATGGGACTTGGGGGCAGGAGGATAAATGCAAATATGCTGATTCTCATGCTGTTTGCTGTGTCGTGAGTAATAATGTTCTTTGTTTCTGATCCGGGAATTTTATGTCAACTGCCAGCATTCAAGAAGCAGCAATGCGCTAATGTATTTGCTTTAGGAAAAGTGAAATCAAAGTCCAGGACTGACACTGTATAATTTTCACTTGAAAATTAATGTTTGGAGTTTACTTATCCTAAAACTGATTTGATTATAATTACTCAGAACATGTCAGATTTGTCAATATGAAGTAAGGGCTACAGCATATGTTTATATTGCTCTGAATTTTAATAAACTCTTTGGCTAATTTTGGTCATATTCACTTATGTAACTGAATAATTTATATTTAACTGAACTTAAAGCTAATTAATAAATTCAGATACTTAGAAGAGTTAATGATTTTTAGTTTTGGATAAGAATAGAGTTATTTTATAAGTAAAAATAAAATATGCAGAAAGTAATTTCTCAGACTTAATGAGTTTCACCATAGGAAAAAAATAAGCTATTTATCTTTAAAAGGTTTGAATACACAGGATAAGTGAGTTGACAAAAAAGATTCTGGCTAAGAAAATTGCATTTTTGAATATGAATCTGAAGCAATTTAAGGAAAGTTTAAAGGAAATGTAAAAAGAGAGCAAGATAGTTCGCATTTAGGGAAAATTTTACGTTTCTCAATGACCCCTAAAAAATTCTTTAATGTAAAATTTAAGTCTTGAATGCACCAAGTTATTTTTCTATTTTTATTACATCTGAGATTACAGATATATTTCATTATACATATATATTTTATTTTATATATACATATATTTATATGCATATAAAACTTGGGAATAAAGAGCTCCCAATTTGCCACCCATGCTTCCTGCATCATCATGACTTGCTTACAGAGGTTTCCCAAGTGACTAGCATAGTTTCCAGCTCACAAACTGGCAAAAACGAGTATAGTACAACCATCACAGGCACAGTTTCTAAGTTCCAGGTTAAAATCTGGGGTTAAAATTTCAGCCTGTCTACTGCAAATCAGCTGGATGACCTTGGGAAAGTTGCTTATTTACTTTGTTCTTCAGTAACATAGGGTTATGAGGGTTATTGAGTTAATAGATATAAAGCATTTAGGGACATGGCACACAGTAAATATCTAGTGATCAATTTCTAATATGACAAGCATTCAAACAAGTGCTAAAAGAAATGTTATTCAGTTTGAAAATGTGAAGCACAGAATTCAGAGCTACAATAAATCTTAGACATGACAAGTCTAATCTCTTCATCTTGTCCATAAAAATTTTTCCCCAAATGTCAGAGGTAAGAAGAATGAAGTCAAATGTGCCATTTCAATGCATAACCATTGGATCTTTCTCCAGCATAAAAAGTGAAATCCCCATTTTTCTTATCTTCTCTGCCAACTCCCTTTAACTACCCCAACCATTTTTTTTATTGGAAAAGTTGTGTGTGTGTGTGTGCGTGTGTGTGTGAGTATTCAGTAATACTCAGCATAATGACATTTCTGTCAACAACAAACTGCATATAAGACAGTGGTACCATACATTATAATGCAGCTCCTCTATATAGGTGTACCTTTTTAAATGTTTATACCATATTTTTACTGCACCATTCCTAAGTTTACAAAGGTATAGATACACAAATACTTATCAGTGTGTTACATTTGCCTACTGTATTCAGTACAGTAACATACTGTACAGGTTTGTAGCCTAGGAGCTACACCATATAGTCTACGTATGCAGTAATCTATACTAGGTTCATGTAAGTACACTCTATGATGTTCACACAATAGCCAAGGACGAGATCTAATGACTAATTTCTAAGAATGTATCCTCATCCTTAAATTGCACAGCTATATACATGTGTGTATACTATGCTTTGTCTAAACCACAATGTATACCTGCAGGAATAAACAGCTGAATCCAATACTGAATCCAAAATTGACAAAGGGTATTTAAGTTTTGCCAACATCTCCCAAGGGATCACTTACTGGCATACAAACAATACAACCAAAGAGATGCTAAAATTTGGATAGTGACTAATTTATACTTGCATTTTTCATTCATGTTTCATGTATTCTTTCTAGGATATTAATTTCTTGGGAAAATACTTATCACATTTTAATTTATAAAGCATTCCACATTTTTATCTGGGGTTGCCAAACAGGCTATTTTAAAAGCATAGTATGCATTTTCCAGAAGCTCAATTCAAAGTTACATGTATTCAATATACATTAACTAGAGGGTCTGAGACACACTACCTCTCATTTCTTGCATTTACTGTCTGAAGTGGGAGGAAAGATTTAACAAAGCAGCAGCTGTGAGAACAATGAACAAATCTGAAGTTAAGTGATTTTTAGAGTTTAGCAGTAAAATATACTGTGCAACTAACAATTATATGTGGAAATGAAACTTCATATATGACAGGTATGCTCTAAGTTGACAACTTTCTGCAAAAAAAATACATAAAACTAACCTTAAAATAAAAATTGTTATATTACTACCATAGCAAACTACAGGATGTACATTTTTCCTCTCTGCCCAACTTTTCTGTAAACAAGAAAGACAGGTTCATTTTTTAGACTCTTGATGATATCCTGCTTCTTGTTTGCCTCCTCCTTTTCTTATTGTTAAAGAATGACCATAATGAAAATATCAAAATAGCAATGTTACTACATTCATAAGTCAATCTGCTTAGCTTTTCTTCTTTGTGTCAATGATTCCATGAGTAACATGGTAGATGATCATACAGTAATTGCCTATGTTTAGTCACCAAGGAACAAACTAAAAATGCATAGATTTATTTAATAAATCTGGCACAAAATCCCAATACCACTAGGGGATAAATGCAGATCAACATAGAGCTAGTGTAGAGTCAGAAATACCATCTTTCTATTACTGGATATAAGACATTTGGCAAAAAGAAATCTTTCCTCCTTTCCTATGACCTCGTTAATGTTTAGGGAAAAAACCAATTAGGTGCTTTTTTAAGCTAAAAAACAAATTGTGTTTTTTTTAATTTGTTAAATAAAATTTATAAGCCAAGAAGCAAGCAAGCCATAATTAAGTTTCCTGAACCTCCCATTTTTACTTAAAAATGTTTATTGAGTGCAATTTTCATGATAAATGCATTTTCTAGGAGCTAGGGATATGGATAAAGCAGTGAACAAAACGTACAAAAAGCCTCACCAACATGAAACTTACTTGGAAAAGGTGGAAATTTTGTAAATGAAATATATGTTAAATATCACCAAATGGCATGGAGAAAACAAAATTGGGAAGAGAATACAAAATGTATATGTAGTAGTGGAAAGAAGGATTATAATTTTAAATATGGTAGCATGGAAAGGTCCTACTGAAATGATTATTTGAGTTATAACATGAAGATGGAGGGCCAAGCATGGTGGCTCAGCCTGTAATCCCAGCACTTTGGGAGCCGAGGCGAAAGGACTGCCTGAGCCCACAGGGTTCAAGACCAGCCCAGGCAGCTTGGTGAGACCTCATCTCTACAATAAATCACAAAAACTCGCTGGGCGTGGTGGCATGCGTCTGTAGTTCCAACTACTTGGAAGGCTGAGGCGGAAGGATCGCCTAAACCCAGCAGGTCGAGGCTGAGGTGACCATGAGTGTGCCACTGCATTCCAGCCTAGGTGACAAGAACCTGGACACCAGTGATAAGTCAAACTTGGGACCTAAATCTTTAGGCAGACCTCAGTGATCATGTGTGGTAGGCAGAGTAATGGCCCACAGTGATGTCCATGTACAGAACAAGAAAGACGGGTAGATACTGTCAGATAATAAAAGTAGTCCGTAGAACTGAAAATGCAACTTTACTGTATGAACGGTGGGGGAGAAACAATGTGGAGCTAGGATATAACATAAAGCTGACATTCTCATCTTCCATGAGAAATGATTAGTGGAGATGATCTAAAACTTTAAATAAAGACAAAATTATGAACTTCGCAGCAACTTGGATGGACTTAGAGTCTATAGTACTAAGTGATCTATCACAGAAACTGTAAGAAAGGGATTGGCAGTAGTGGGAAACTGCCAGGGGAGGGGGGGATGGGTTTGTCAGTAGTGGGAAACTGACAGGGTGTAGGGGGTACAACTCATCAACAGGGGTACCTGAATAATAAACATTTGTAAATTAAGCCTGAATTGTACTCCACATCTTTAAAATAGAATTTTTTTTTTAAAAAAAAGCCTTATACAAGCATATTATTCAGAGTTATAGGGGTAACAGCAAAAGGAAAAAAGCCTTTAGCTCTACCCTCTTGTTTTCTTAAAACACACTTGCTTATTATGCTATTAAAATTAAAAATTATATGAATAAACCCCAGTCTTCTAGTAAAGATAATCTAATTTGAAAAATAATGCTTTTATTTAATTAGGAAAAAGATCATTTTATTACCAACAATTAGACCTAATAATATTCATCCGAAGTCATGTGTATTTTAATAAGCTCTAAGTGAATATGATTGCACATTTTTTAAAAAACAAACAAAAATATTCATATTTGTTGCTGCTTAGCAAATTACCACAAATTTACCAGCTCAAAACACAAATTCATTACCTCACAGTTCTGTAGGTTGGAAGTACATGCACAGCATGACTGGATTCTTTGCTCAGCTTTTTACAAAGTGGAAATCAATGTGTCAGCCAGACTTAATTCCTACCTAGTGGCTCTGAGGAAGAATTTGCTTCCAAGCTCCTTCAGGTTGAGTGCTGAATTGTTGTGTTTGTACAGTTTAGGTCCCTACTTCCTTGCTGGCTGGCAGCTGGCTACATTCTTTCGTGTAGGATGCCCACAGCCCACATATTTTGTGGTCTCCTCCATCTTCAAAGTCAGCAAAGGAGAATCTGTCTCCCACTAGAGCCCAATCAGGCCTAGAATCTGTTTCACCAGATAGAATCTAGGGCCCTTTAAAGTGCTTGCCTGACTAGATCAGGATTATCAAAGTAGTCTTCCTGTTTTAAGGTAAATTGCTTTCATACCTTCATTAATTACCTTAGCAAAAACTCTTCACACCTCTACCCAGGTACCTAGATTAGTGTTTGATTGCATAACTGGGGGAAAGTGTGTGTATACTGGAGAAATGGGGAATCTTACAGGCTATTTCAGAATTTTGTTTCCTACAGCAAGAAAATCAAGATTATAATCTCTTCAATAGAAATTAATAGTTTGCTTACTGCAAGTCAAAAAAATACTCTAAGCATATAAACGCAATACTGAGCTTTTTCCCAGCTTTTTTGGGATCTAATTGTTAAATAAATGTATATATTTAGGGTGTGTGCTGTTTTGATATGTGACACATTGTAAATAATAATTACCATTTCAAGTTAATTAATATAGCCATCATCTCACATGGTTATTTGTATGTGTATGGTTAGAACATTGAAGATCTACTTCCTTAGCAAGTATCCTGTCTTCTAAAAATAATGTTTCTTCATAAAATGGTCTGCTGTTCAGGCAGAATAAGTAAAATTTAGGAACAAACTTAAAAGACAAAAGGAAAGCAACATGATATATAAGACTTCTTAAAACTGACTCCAATTATTTTAAAGACCATTTCACGGGTTCGAGACCCGCCTGGGCAGCGAGACCTCATCTCTACAATAAATCAAAAAATCAGCCAGGCGTGGTAGCGCGTGCCTGTAGTTCCAGCTACTCGGAAGGCTGAGGTGGAAGGATCGCCAGAGCCCAGCAGGTCGAGGCTGCGGTGGCCGGGAGCGGCCACTGCACTCCAGTCTGGGCGACAGAGTGAGACTCCAACTCAAAAAACAAACAAACAAACAAACAAAAAAACCCAAAAAAACAACCATTTCAATCATATCTAAGTAGTTGATATATCTCATTATGGTAGCCTAATGCTTTTTTAAGTATTTTAAATCAAAGGTTAAACAGTGAATAGAATGCTCCATGAAGGCAGCAAAATTGATTTGTAGTTGATACTAAAAATGACTGTTTTCATATTGTTGGCCCTTCCCCCACATTAGTTAGGAAATGTGCTTTAAAGAAAACCATCTGGGGGAAAAAAAAATAAGACTAGATTGAAGCTTATGGCCAGGGAAAGCTATCAGCAGTAGGAGGATATCCTATTATATTTGCTAATCAAAACAGTATTCTGTTATTGGAACTATAAAATGTATCCTTTTCTGTACTTTTTTATTGCTCTTCCCTCTTTTTTGGTAATTCTTAGCATTATCACTTAATGTAAGAAACAAGACAAAGAGCTAAATTAATCTCAGTTCTCATCCTGCTGTGCAACTTTGGAAAATTCATTTATCTCTGGGTCTCACCAGCTGCATTTGTGAAATAAAATCGTTCTAGAATTCTGGAGCTGAAATGGACCTTTGAGAGCATGATCCTTACAGTTCCACCAAACTCTAAGGTCACATTTACCCAAACATCAACTTTTAAAAAAGAAAATATTCCACTTAAGTAGAGAAATGTGATACTTTAATGGATATAACAGAGTATTTGGTTTCCTGGTTGGAATAAGTTATCACTTTTAATATAAGAGTAAGTTTCTACAGATGTTTTAGCATTTCAACAAATGAATCCTTTTGATCCTGCCCTTGTCCCCTTGCAATCCAATACACTGGACTAGTCTTTTGCTTATGTTGTCAAGTTCTTTATTTATATAGTTTTTTAAATGTCATTATCCTACAAAACTATAGATGCTTCCAATTTCAAGACATAATGTATTAAAATCAGTTCAGTCTTCCTGTAACAATAAAGCCATCTCACCCTGTTTGGCATGATATACAAAAATATGAGAAGGCAGAATGTACAATTATATTACCCTGAACTTTAGTGCTATATTGACATTCCAGGGTCTTTAATATAATTTAATTCAATTCATATTTACTGAGAGGTAAATAATGTCTAATTTTGTGTTACACCACAAGTTTCTTAGAGACATCTTTTATAGTCCCAGACATAGCACACTATTGAAAACTTAGTAGATTCTCAAAATGTTTCCAGAATGAGTGTAGAAAATGCATAGTTCCTGCTTTCATCTAGTGGGAAAGATAAAAATATGACTAATGACAGAATGAAATAAAATACTAAATCACATGGTGGTATTTGTGTTATACAGAATGGCCCCCAAAGATGTTCATGTCCTAATCCCAGGAACCTGTATGTTGTTACATAGCAAAAGGAACTTAAATTTACAGATGGAATAAGGTTGCTGATCAGCTGACATTAAATCACATGAGCTCTTAAGCCAGGAAGAGGGAGGCAGAAGAGTGAGGCAGACAAATGTGACATAAGAACCAGATTTGCCTTTGTTGGCTTAGAAAAAGGAGAAATGGAGCCAAAGAAGCCAAAAAAAATGTGGGTGGATGCCAGAAGCATGGAACAGCAAGGAAACAGCTCCTCCCCTACAGCCTCCAGAAAAGAACATAGCCCTGCTGATACCTTGATTTTAGCCCAGTGAGACCCACATTGTGTTGTTTTAAGACACTGAGTTTGTAGTAATTTGTCAGGGAAACCATAGGAAACTAATCGGAGTCAGAGAATTGGTTTCAGCTGTGAAAAGGCTTCATGGTGGTTATTCCACTGAGACCTGAAATGCTTGGGTGTAGTGGAGAGGAACAGTTATGAGTTAAAATCTTACTACTCCAAGTGTGGTCCCTTCTGAGTAGCACTAGCAGAAACTTCTGAGTAGCACTAGCAGAAACTTTTTTTTAGAAATGGAAAATGTCACCTCAGGCTCCACTACAGACCTACTGAGTCAGCATCAGCATTTTAACAAGATCCCCAGATAATTAGCATTCATATTAAAGTTTGAGAAGCACTAGATTAAATTTAATACAAACTGTTTTAAAATGTGAAGAAGTGTTTCAGTTTTCTTTTTTGATGCACAAATGTCTACAGCAAAATATTTAAGGATTCCAATAAGAAGACTGCTAGGTTGCTGTTTGTTACCACTGACAACAGAAAAAAAAAAAGACATTTCTACTGTTCTTAAATAATGAAGAAAGCCCTTCATTCTTCAGTAAAATCCATCTGCCCCGACCTGTAGAGTTTTCCTTCTTTGAAAATTCCCTTAAGTTGAAAGATTATAAATATCAAAATTTTATTAACTTAAAAAAATATTAGAATTCTTGGAATACTCATAGAGCCATCTTGTGGGGGACAAAATAATTTCAATCACAGAATAAATTTTCTTTAATTACTTTAATATAAAGGCAATATTCAATATTCTACATTTCACATAATGTTTGAAAACAAGTTTTAAAATCTTCTAGTAAGTATTTAATGAAAATACATTTATTGAAGGGTAACAATGTCCACAAAATTAATACTACCAAAATATTACTGATGCCTTTTGCATTATTAATATTTGGAGGGTACATGTAGAAAACATGAAACAGCATACAGACATTTTAAAACTACATTTTACCCAGCCTCCATCTTTTTGCTAAATCTTGTTCATACTAGCAGATATATTCAAGATATATAAAGATATCCAGCTAAAATCATGTTTCAAAGATGTTAATATAGCTCTCCACCAATTATATGGCATTGCAAATCCTTACACCCACCTACAAAATTAAAATAAACAATAACCCAATGAGTCTTTCTAGGCAAAAGATTCAGTTAAAAAAGAGAACATTAACAAAGAATTAGTGATAGTGACCAGAATAAGACAATCAGTATAATCAAGAAAGGTATGTGATTATTCAACATAATTTGATATGGACAGATCAATGCAACTCACTCAATAAGTAGACAACATTGTTAGGAGAGTGGGCAATATGATCCAGAGACCTGTGTTTAAATTCACATATAATAATCTTATTTCAATCAACCTGTAAAGTAAAAGTACTAAATCCACATTAACATTATAACATACATCTTACAATAATATAAAAGTCAAATCATTATTGGTACTTTTTTTCCGTTAAAGTACACAATTTAAGAAAACTTCACAAGAGTGTACACTTTTGAAAGTTATGATCAGTGTATACAGTATAGTCAAAACAGGCACCTTCATTATAATTTTTTTTAATAAATAAAAGCATATTAACAAAAAAAGGTAAGCAGCACCTGAAGCCTTTGAATTTATAACTAAATGCTGGTACCCAAATAGTCTAGCCAGTTAAGTTTCACTAAGAGGTGCAAAAAGGGAGCCATTTTAGACTTAACATTTTAATTCTAGTAGAGAAAAGAGCATGTGTGGGCTTACAGTCCTGTCACCCGACGATGAGTAGCATACCAGTCTTTCAAGTGTCCTATACTTTGGAAAGCAGACCTGACTCTGGAGCACTTGCCTTAATTAGATTCTGAATCTCCTTGAATTTTGGATGGTCTTTATCAGCTACCAGCTGAAGCAGAATAGCCTCACTCGTGGTCACTATGATTCCAGTTCGAGCAAGACGCTTAAAAAAAAAAAAGAGAAATAAAGACAAACCAAGAAGTAAGCATGAGAAAAAACAACTATTTTAAAATAGCAAAAGTATGCTGGGACATAATAATTAGTGTCCTTTCCTAACATCACAGTCCTCAGCCACGTCATCAAATTTAATGATTGGGACGGAATTCAAAACTAGCCATACTACACAGTCAACAGAATTAGACTCAGTATTAGCAAAATGGACTAGAAACAAGTAAAAGTAAACAGGTAGCCAATGTTATAAACTATATGTGCCTGGAACAGGAAAGTCATAAAGGCTAATGATTGCAAAACATGAGATGAGACAGAAAGAAAGGAATGGTTGTGAACTATATCCCCATCAATGAATACTTGGACACTTCTAATTGCTATTTCTTAAACACTGCAGGTTTGTGCTTCCTTGTTCACTCAAAGGAGAACAGCTTCTGATTTACTGCTAAATGTATTCAATTTGTTTATTTCTTTTTTACTATTAGATAAAAAGGGGCCTCTGTATACATTACCCCTACCATAGTTTAACTGAGATAATATACGAAAGCATGCTATATATTAGTACTTATGTCTGGCATCCCTGATATTTAGTAGCCATTTATCTTTTTAATGGTGGGGAGGGAGCAATACTTCTAAAGTTTGATTAGCTGTGCTATGGATATAACTGTAGCTGGCTAAAATATTTCATTAAATAATTATCCAATCTCATATAACTAAAGTTTTTAATTGGATTAAAACTACTATAATAATTAAAATGATGATTCTTTATTTCTTTTTTCTTTCTCCAAACATCTGACCTACAGCATGTGCATCCATCCTGTAAATAAGAGTGCTTTTCACGTATGTTTATTGCAGTATTGTTCACAATAGCAAGAACCTGGAAGCAACCATGCTGCCCATCAAAAGAGGACTGGATTTTAAAAATGTGGTACATATACACAATGGAATACTATGCAGCCATAAAAAAGAACAAAATCATGAATTTCGCAGTAACCTGGATGGAACTAGAGTCTATAATACTAAGTGACCTCTCACAAAAACAAAGGTCGAGTATCACATGTTCTCACTCATATAATAGACCTTGAACATCCAACCTAATACTATAAGAAAATGACTGACAGTAGTGGGAAACTATGGGGGGGGGAGATGGGATTAACGGTAGCAAATATCTGTCTGGGGATGGGGAAGCACCTCTTATCAATAGGGTGCCTGAATGAAACGTATTTGTATACCTAACCCTTAACTGTACCCCACAACATCATAATAAAAAATATTGATTATAAAAAAAAAAATTAAGAGTGCTTTTGTCTAGAAAAAATTTGGTGGTAAAAGAGCTTTCTCTGAAGTTTAAGAAAGTGCCCCCAGATGATACAGGAACTGCCTTCACTGCTACCAACATAAACTTTTTAGAATCATTAAACGAGAGTATAAAATTCAAGGTTATATAAAATTTCACTGACAATCAAAGAATGGCCTTGCCAAGTTACTCCAGTGGAATCATAATAACCTTAGGTAAACTCAAGGAAGGGAAGAGGAGGAGGAAGGGGAAAGAAAAGAGGAAGGAAGGGAGGGTGGAGAGCCAAGAGCAGAAAATAGGAGGAAAAGAGGACAGAGGGAAGGAAGGAGGGAGAAGAGAATTCTATAGCAGAGATTCATTTTAGATTTGTTATCAGAATCCAGGGGAGGTGGGGGAATAGGCAAACTGCTATCACAAAAAGCATCCACTGTAAGAACCATGGAAGAAGTGGTTAGAAACAATTCCTGAAAAAGTCAGAGGAAAAAGCCCGAGAGCATTTGCACAGCCAGGAGCATCCCTGAGGAGTGGAAGTACATCTTCCTTCAGATGGTTGTACATCAGCAGATCCAACATTTCCACTGGTAGACTTTGTCTTTTTAATCTCAAGGGAGTATAAGTCATCACTACTTATCAGAAAGCAAGCTTGTACCTCAACAACCAGAATAGAAAAAGATACATAACAGCTAACCAGAACTCTCTAGAAAAGAAAAAAAATATCAGGGAGGTTATGGGGGAGGGAGAGTGAGGCTGTTAGTTCAGATAAATACCAAAGGTGAGTTAATTTCTGAGTTTTTTTGTTGTTTTTCTTTTTTAAGATTTCTGAAAACTCTAATTTCCTCCTCCTTGCTTTTTAGTTAACTATCATATCAAAATCCTTTGAAAATGCCCAAAGATCATAAGCTCGCTTCAGATAAAAAGACAGAGAATAAATGTAAGACTGGTTGCAGTCCAGTTGTATGAAAACAGCACTGAACGTCCAGCTATTCAAGCCCAGCTCTCTCACTCACCAGCGGCCTGCATTGCCCTGCCCTCCTTACTGCCCATTGTTGAATCAATGGATTTCCAATGATTCTGTCTAATCTGAATTATAAACTTTCAATGTCTATGAAAATGCTTTAGATTGTATACTCCAAAGTGCCAACAAAGGTCAGTTCTCACTAATCCATCTAATTCCTTAGTGAGGCAGGAAAGAGAAATCTGTTCCTAGGGCTAAGCATAAAAATCTGTTGATCCCAGAAGAAGCCTGTCTACAATGTCCAGACTTCTTTAGACTTACTGAACCCAAGGCTGGCCCATGATACCCCATGAAGCCTCTGTGAGGCTAAGAGGTCACCATGGCAAAGACAGGGTACGATATGTGCATCACAGAAATACGTTTTAGTAATGTGACACCTACACACTATTACTTAGCTTCAAGATTGAGATATGGCCAGCTCGGACAGGATTTTAAAATAATCTAGCCAGAAAACTGTGCCAGGGGAAGGCATGGCTTACCAAAACACAATTTCTAGACCAGGCTCCTAGACCTGCTTCAATGGAAAGGTTGCCTGAACAGAGAAAGAATAGCAGTAGCTTTCCAGACATACCTGGCAGTCCTGCCCACCACCCTGACAATACTGGTCCCAAGTCACTTTCTCTCCTGGCTTAAAAAGGAGCAATCAGTGAAAACTCCAGCCACTGAATACACACAGGTGCATGTGCATTAGGTTTCTCAAGTTCTCTCCTTACACTTGCAAAACCAATCCAACTAGGCCAATCCAAAGGAAAAGAAAAGTTGCTCTGACCTACAAACCTGAAAATGCAAGTCCACAAAGCCATGAAAGTTTCAGAGAGGGAGGTAAAAGACTAAACCCATTAAATTTCCAAGCAACACTAAAAATTCCCAGAAGCACAAGGGCATCACATTTAAGAGAGGGTTTTATTATCTTTTTTTTTTTTTAGTTGGAGTCTCACTCTGTCACCCAGAGTGGAGTGCAGTGGCCGCTCCCGGTCACTGCGGCCTCAACCCGCTGGGCTCCAGCGATCCTTCCGCCTCAGCCTTCCCAGTAGCTGGAACTACAGGCACGCGCTATCATGCCCGGCTACTTTTTTTTTTCTATTATTGTAGAGATGAGGTCTCGCCAAGTTGCCCAGGCGGGTCTCGAACCCGCGGGCTCAAGTAATCCACTCACCTCAGCCTCCCAAAGTGCTGGGATTACAGGCTGAGCCACCGAGCCTGGCTGGGTTTTATTATCTTATTCTGCATTTATTTACTGGACAATTATTAGTTGAAACAACGCCTTTCAGATGACAGGTACTCAGCAAACATTTCTTGAATAAAGCATATGCTACAGGTCCTGGCACAGTGATTCACTGACTCCTTAACTCTGTGTGACATCGTGACACTCTAGTGCCAGACAGCCATGAAACATTGTAGGTGAATGGTGTCCACAGTCAATGAAACACCTTCTAGTCCCAGAAACTCAAGTCTGAGGAAACCTAACACAGTTGTCCCTCGGTATCCTCAAGGAACTAGTTCCAGGACCCCACCCCCACAATACTAAAATCCGCAGGTGCTCAAGTCCCTGATGTAAAAAGGCACAGTATTTGCACATAACTTATGTACATCCTCCTGCATACTTTAAATCGTCTCAAGATTACTTTTAAGACTTAATATAATGTAAATGCTATGTAAATAGTTGTTATACTATACCTTTTTATGTTATTTTGTATTGTTATGTTACTCTTTATTATAATTTTTTGTGCATATTTTTAATATTAGGTTATTTGAATCCATAGATGTAGAACTCATGGTTCCAGAGGGCCAATTATAGAAGGATGAATCAGGTGTGGGCCCATTCTGCCCTGGTTTTTTGGCTAGATCTTGGCTGTGTTAAACCAAGGTGAGCTGCTTTTAATTTACAAACCTCTAAACAGTTCATGTTAGGCTTCGTGGAATACCTGTTAGTGCATGTACAAAACTGGAGCAAAATTACAACACTAAAGACACAAAGGAACTTTTGGCATCACTAGAAATCTAGATCTAAGGAGACAAGATATAAAGTAAGACATGGTGGTGGGACCTTAATGGTTGGTCAGTACACAACTGATGTTGTCAGACTAAGTCAAATTTAGGAGGTAAACCTTTCATTACTATTAAATATCTCGTACTCTTCTAATTTAATAGGAAAACTTGACAAATGATCTATTTTCAAGCAGGAGTAAACTTTCATTACTATTAAATATCTAGTACTCTTCTAATTTAATAGGAAAACTTGACAAATGATCTATTTTCAAGCAGGACTAACCTCAAGAGCAAACATCCTGTCCATCATGCTTCTCGATGAGGTGGCATCAGCAACAATATGAACCTCAACTCCTCGGCCAACTAACTCCAGAGCAGTTTGCTGGATGCACACATGAGTCTAGAACCAAGTAAAAATCATATGCAATAATGGGGTATACTAAGAGTAGTTTACAAATAAATGTACAAGAACACGATAAAACAAAAAGCACTGCAAATCTAAGAACTTTGTCCTACATCTACCTTTGCCTCTAATTAGCTAATTTTGAGCATGAGGTAGCACCTTTGGCTTTGGTTTATTCATTTGTAAAATCAGAACTGGATTATACTAGTGTTTCTAAGCTACAAATCTTAAACAAATTCTTAGAGTTCTAGGAGACTTTCTTGAAGATTTTGTTCGGTAATCTTCATGACTTTCATATAGCCTACTACTACTACTACTCATTTTTAGACTTGCATTTGGGTTAATGTCTACATTTACTCTAAGTGCCCAACATGAAGAATGAGTCTGCAGTACTGCAGACTGAGATAATAGTGGGAAACTGAGTTATTACAAGGCACTCAGTAGAAAAGGTAGGCCAGGTTAAAAATAACTTATCACAGTCAAAAAATAGCCAGTTCACATCACCAAGAAATGTATTATGCAGATTCCATCATTATAAGTAATGATTTCATAACAATTCATTAACAGAGACTACAGAGTACACCATAACTGAATTATATATATAAGCAATGAAAGCACATTTCAATAATGTCACAATGTCAACTTTATCTTCACAGGACAAGAGAGTTTTGGAGAATTGCCAACCAACACCTCATTAAAATTAGCACTGGAGGACTACTCAAAGGTAATTTTTTGATTAAGCATAAGGTCCAATTATGATGAATAAGCAAAAAAAGTGCAAAGCCAGCAACAGCATGTGGTATGTTATATTTATACAAACAGGCTTCTTCTATACTGTCATGGTTGAACTCAAAATACAGAAATATATTTTATGCACAACTAAACTTGAGATGATAGCTTGCTATTATTAAAAATGTATATATAAAATCTTTCAAAATATCACAACCATATTAAAGCAATATTATTTTGATTTCATTGATTTTATAGTTTTGCTTACAGTTTCTAAAATTTTAGTTTAATAGGTAGGAATAAGTCAATTGAAATCAGCATTAGGAATCCATGAGTATTTTTTTCTGTAAAAGGACACGTACATGATTCAAATTTGAAAGACAATGAACAACATGACCTCCAAGGTTTTTCTAGCACAAAAATATGACCTAATTGAAATCTTACGACACATAAATAAAAATAATGCCTTTGGTGAAAATGAACTCCAAAAGCAGTCATTAAAACTATAGGTCCAAGAATCAATCACCCTGGATTCAAATCCAGCTCCATCCCTCCCTGGCTGTCTTTTAACTAAAGTGAGCTGTTTTTAATTTAAAAACCTCTAAACAGTTCAGGGTAGGCTTCTTGGAATACCTCTTAGTGCACGTATAAAACTAGAGCAAAATTACCACACAAAAGACACAAAAGAGCTTTTGGTATCACTAGAAATCTAGATCTAAGGAAGAGACAAATGCTATAAAATGAGGTCAGGCGTAAGGTCTAATGAACTGCTCTGTTCTTCGAGAAGAAGAGATCTAAGTCTGACACCTGTATTCTTAAAATATATTTACCACAATCAGGAAAATCAGTAAATTAAGATGAAAACTGGGTATCAAATTATCAAGTTTCACATTAATTGCTGTAGTTGGTCTACCCTAACAATTTGGGCCCAATATAGATCTACCAAAAAGCGAAAATCACCACTGAATACAAGAATTTAGTTTCACTGGTTTCTTAAAAGTCTGTAAGTCTAACCTTGGGCAAGTTGTATAATATCTCCATATTTTCGTTTTCTCATCTGTAATATGGGGAGACTAGGAGTACTTGACTGTAAATGTAGGGTGGTTGTGAGAGACTTAATGAGTTAACAGTTATAAAGCATTTAGATCAGTGCCATGTAAAGAGTGAATACAATACAAGGTGGCTACTTCCATCATTATTACCATCTATACGGCATTCAACATACAAAAAAATTAAGTTTTCCATAAATGATATTGTGCCCAAAACATAAATAGCAGGTACTTACTTCTACTCCAAATAATACAACACTCCTGACTCCAGGAATCTCTGCTAATGCTGCTTCTACTTCTGGTAATACCATTGAAAACTTGGTCTTTGGAAGTACCAGCTTAACACCTGTTAAATCAATTTCTTGAACAGTACTTCCAAGACCTTTTGGGTACTGTTCTGTTACAATAACTGGAATTCCTAAGATTCGGGCCCCTTGCAACTGAAAAAAATAACCAAACACAAAAACAATTAGCAATACACACACACACACACACACACACACACACACATGGATGTATATCATACTTCAGCAAATTGGAACAAATAAATAAACAAGTATACCAATCTTTGTCCCACGCTAATAATGTCCCCAAAATACTTGATGGCTGGTCTGAACCTTTCCTGCATATCACAGCAGAAAAACACAGTGCTTGAAGGTGTAAGATTTCCCAGGGTAGTGAGCTGATGAAAAAAAGAAAAAAGAATGATTTAGTACTTGTTATCCAATGCCATTTATTTTCACTATAGGTCAATAAAGAAAGAAAAATGTTCTTATTGTTTAACCCAGTAAGGCAATTTCTACTACTATTATCCAAAAGAAAGTATCTGAATTACAGAAAAAAAAAATTACCCCAAAGTAGTTTTCTAAATTGCTTTTAATAGTGAAAATTAGAAATAAACCAAGGGCCAACAATACAGAAATGTTTTAACAAATCTTAACATGTCCACATGACAAAACATTTTTTAGCCAATTAAAAAAACGAGTGGAAAAAATATTCATAATATAATGTTAATTTTTAAAAAAGGCATATTCGCCAGCATTTCAATAATGTAAAAAATATAAACAAAAAAGTAGAAGCAAAAACAGTATATGAAAATATTAACTAGTGTTTATAGAATTTAGGGGTATAGGTGATTTTTTTTCTATCTTTCTTATATTTTCTAAATGTTATTTAACATTAAAATTTCCTTAATGTTACTTTAAAATGTTTCTTTTATCATCATAAAAGATGCTACAATAGTAAAAAAAAATTTGATGATGATACTGCTTACAAGTAAAAAAAAAAAATTTTAAATCCATGGCAGAGATTGTAAAACAAAAAACCAAAAATAAAACAAAAAACAGAAACAAATCCAGAAATATTGCTATCATCAAGATAGAAATATAAAGATTCTATTCTCAAAAATGACTTTGAGAATTCAAAAATGCCATAAAATGATACCAAGTAGAAGATCTAATGAACTGCTGTTCTTCAAGAGGAAGAGACCTAGTTTAATACCTGTATTCTTAAAATATATTTACCATAATCAGAAAAATGAGTAAATTAAGATGAAAACTAGGTATGAGATTATCAAACTTCATGTTAATTGCTGTAGATGGTCTACCCTAACAATTTAGCCTCAATATAGATCTACCAAAAAGCAAAAATCACCACTGAATATAAGAATTTAATTTCACTGGTTTTTTAAAAGTCCACAATGAATAAAGTCTATAATCGTGAATAACAGAAAGCTCTTTAAAGGTGTACTGTGGTCCTGAATGAACCAATATCAATACTCTCACTAGCCACTACTTAAATCTCTCCTTTATTCTTTTTGCTCCTCCTAAAACTGCCGCAGATAACAATTAATAATACTCTAGAGGAGTCTGTCCCAATTACATGACTGGTTTCACCACCATCACAGCTTCAGACCCTGCCTTAGTATCTCTGCATGTGGCAAGACTCTTAGGGAATTTAGGGAAACAATTACTACAAGAATTAATGAATCTTATGACATCTTTTATCCTCAATGATATAACTGTTCTAATTTATCTATACTCTGATCTGAGGGATCTGGCATTTTAATCTCCCTCTGGTACTGGTTCTATAGACTGATTAGCCATGTATAATCCAGCACCAAATTCATGTTAGAATGTGAGAGTCATCTGTAATTCTAACATTATGTATAGAGTTTTCCTACTTTTCCAGTAAAGTATGATTAAAATAAATATTCAAGCATATTAAATTATATATTTTAGCCATGGCTGCTTCTTTACTCAATTTTTTAATGCAAGTATTATGCCTCTTTTTGATTGTTTTCAAAATCAGTGAGTATGATCTGGACATATATAAACATTGCTAGGAAGGCCAATTATTATGTATTTAGGATACTAGTTTCAAAACCAATCACTATTTATGACAATGTATTTTAAATTCACAGTAAACATTAAGCCTTGGCTCAAAAGTTTCAAAATCTACATTTTTAAAAAAATAAATTGGAATATAGCTTCCTAGTCATCCACAATGTGCTTAGGGTATACTGTATCAAGCAGTTTGCCAGCAACTGGCCTATCTGAAATAAGAATAATGCAACTCAGTCAATCTCACCATTCTACAACAGGTGAGAACCAGCAAGAAAGTCAAGTAAACCTTCCCAGGCAATTATGTAAGTATGGTGATGGCTACCCATTAACATGCTTAAAGTTTATAACTGTTTAGATTCTAGCTCTCAGAACCTATCTCAGACTGTATTGATGAACTTTGTATATATTCCTAACAAATTTGGTTATCTAGATTCTGGATTTCCATATGGCTAAAAATGGCTAAATCAAAAAGGAAACTGCTTAAGGGCAGGAAAACTGACAGCAGTAATATATTATAGCTGACAGAGAAAAGATTCAAAATATAATAAAAAACAGATCAAAACTCAAATAGTTCTGCAGCCTAGGCCTCTGGTGAAAGAGGCTGTTACAACTTATAAATTAGGGAAACATCATTCTAGCATATTCATTAAGAAAATGTTAAATTAGACCAGGCACATTGGTTCATGCCTGCAATCCTAGCACTTTGGAAGGCTGAGGAAGGATGACTGCTTGAGCCACGGAGTTCAAGACCAGTTTGAGCAACATAGCGAGACCTCATCTCTATGAAAAAAAGAGAAAATGTTAAATTATATATTTCAGAAGCAAAACAATATAAAATATTTTTTAATTGGAATATATAAATGAGTACATCATTATGTACCCTGAAATTCTAAATATTTAGTGTTGTGGTTTTCAAGTTTTTATCACTTGGTGCTTTTCTGTACCTCATTTTAGCTGTGAGATATACTGTTTTGGACAGGGGAACATATCAGACTATGAATTCATATTAAGCACAAATTGAGATCAGAAAACACAGTCCTGAAATCCTCACCACCCTGCAAAATCTTTCTAGTATAAGAATCTACCATATATAAACACTCAGTAAACAAAGAAATCATAGAGAAAACATTAACAAAGCACATTTTTATGCCACGACTACTGGTCATAATTTAGTGAATCAAAAATGTCCTACATTTCATAAGTACTTTCCACATCTCCTTGAATGTGATGTGCAGAGTATTTACGAAAGGAGTTTAACTCCCCACATCCTCTTGAAAGGGGCTACATTTAGTAATTTGCTTATAAGAAAATAGATGGGGATGAGTAACTTTACAGTGGAGAATTCTGGCAAACAAGTCTCAGCCAAGTGCTCAAGATTAATGTAATTAATGATGTCATGCTGAGAATATGTATCCTTGATATGATGAGAATGACCTTCAGGATCTTCCTCTCAAAAATGCCACAACCCCCTTCTAACTATGAGAAAAACATCAGGCAAAACAAAATTGAGGAACATTCTACCAACATACCTCATTAGTATGCCTCAAAACTGTCAAGGTCATTAAAAAGAAAAGCCTGGTACACTGCCACAGCCCAGAGGAGTCAAAAGAGACATACAGCTAAGTGTAACTGGATTTTGGAACAGAAAAGGGACATTAGGGAAAAGCTAGTGAAATCTGAATAAAGTGTGAAGTTTAGTTAATAGCAATGTACCAGTGTTGGTTCTTTGGTTGTAATAAATGTACAACATGTTGGGTTTTTTTTGGTTGTGACAAATGTACCACAGTAATGTAACAAAAATGGAGAATCTAGATACAGAAATACAGGAAGGAACGGTCTGTAATATCTCTGCAATTTTGTTATAGATCTAAAATTATTCTAAAATAAAAAGGTAATTTAAAAATTTTAATGGCCTTCCTATACTATGGTAGGGGGAAAAGATGCTACTTTATGAATAACCTCCATACTTTAAAAGTCAGAAGGAAGGCTTTGTGACTACAAAAATAAGACCAAGAAACTCTAACCATGCTCGCCAATCCTTCACCCTTCATCCCAAATTCACATGAATCCAAACAGTCCTGTTAAAATGATTTAACTCTCTATAATTCAAGAATTTCTTACTTTGACACATACACTTCTCTTATACCAAAATCTTTTAGATCACTGAAAACATTTCCAGTAGTCAAACATTTACATGTTACAACTGCAAGATGGTCAATGCTGCCACAGCAAATTAAAAGTGGACTTGACTAAAGAACGTGAGTAAAAGTATAGCAATAAGAGATCCATGCATCTTCAGGAAGCATGCAGAAATCATATACAATATGAGTATCTACACACCTTCATATATCTATATACCTATGTATATTCCTATACATACATATGCACATATACATACACACGTATACATTTAAATATAAAAAGCTGATCACAGCAAATGGCTTCCTCAAGCAAGAGGAAGTGGAGAGATCAGATTCAAGTATAAAATTTATAAAATGTATAAAGCAAGAGGAAGGAAGAGATCAGATTCAAGTGTAAAATATTTGCCCACTTTCTTAAGAACTGTGATAGCTGGGATTTGACCTTAGATTTTACATCCCAAAGACTTTTCATTGCCTAGTCCCAATATTACTATAATCATGCCAGTATCCACCCTTCTTCATTACCAAATGTGCACTGATCATTTTCCAGCAATGACAGCTACATCTGCAAGGGGCTACATCTGCCCTACTCTTGCTCAGTCTCCTTGGTTACTCAGGACAGGCACACACAGGGTGGCTGGACTATTTAGTGATACACTGTGTGTCAACTCTATTCTATCCATGAAAGTGATGCATGGTGAGTATACATCACTTTGTTGAATTGTGGCCCCTAAAATTCATATGCTGAAGTCATAATCTCCAGTACCTCAGAAAGTGGCCTTATTTGAAAATAGGGCCAATGCAGCTATAATTAGTTAAGCTACGACCACGCTGAAGAATGGCTGGTGTCCTTATAAAACAAGGTAGACAGACAGGCATACACGGAGAATGCCTTGTGACCAGAAAGGCAGAGATTGAGGTAATATATCTAAAAGCTAAAGAACAACAAAGACTGCTAACAAACCACCAGAAGCTAGGAAAGAGAGGCAGGGAACAGATTCTCCCTCACAGTCCTCACAAGGAATCAACCCTGCTGAAACCCTGATCTTGAACTTCTGGTCTCCAGAACTATGGGAAAAAAATTCTGTTGTTTAAGCCACTTGGTTTGTAGCACTGTTATAACAGTCCTCTAGCAAATTACTACAGTGACCAACCTGTATATCTTTAGGAATGACTAAAGTTTGAAACTGTGAATGTGATGTTGTAGAAATGTAGTAGTTTATTAGAGTCACAAAATAAGCATGATTTGCTTGGGAGAGAGCCCAGAATAAGGTCTGGGGTATCATTATTTCACTCGGAAGTATTTCCAAGAAAATACAATCACCATAGTTGTAGTAAGGTCTTGCTCTAGTGTCAACTCATCTAAAACAGAGGTCTGTGATGTGATTTCCCCTGGTTACAAGGATTCTCCATATAGAACAACCTGGTAGGCATTAGATTCCAAGTCCAAATCTCAATTTCACTAATTTCCATTATGTAAACTTAAGTAAATCATTAACATCTCCACACATAGTTTTCTTATCTATAACACAACAAGCTAAAAAGTATCTATCTCACAGGGCTGTTTCAAGGGATTAAATGAGCTTCAAGTGGCCAATCAATAAATGTATTAAGCTACTGTGACATCCCTCATATATGAAACACTACACTCTAAAACCCGGCATATGTTTAAAAACTTACTCCCTGATTAGGTTAAATATTTACTCTGAAGATCCCTTTAGCAGCCTATAAATATACAGAGAAAAGTACTAATTTTATATAACTTGTTATGTTAACATAGTCTGCAGAATTAGGAAAGTGATTTAAAAAGTGAATTGTCAGATGTCACCAACATACCGAGTAACCAAGACATGACTTGTTTCTGGCAAAATAGATTTGGGCCTAATTAATTTAGACAGCAAAAAAAATTTCACTTTTTTTACAAAAAATTCACCTTCTGTTAACATGATGTCACTGGCATAAAGTTACAACTCTAGCTCATCAGTTATAAAGTATGAACTTTCTAACTCCCTAAGGAAGGCAAGCTGTTTCTATGCACCTCAGAGCTGAGGACTGCAGGATTTCTTAAGACTGTGCCTCAAATTGGGGTGAAGGTGAAGCTGGACAGAGTCCAGGAACACAGTGATATCTGAATCTACATTAGGATTCCCCTTGGAAATGAAAGAAAAAATTTCCAATTGCAGATCATAACACAGTTTATTTATAGATGGCTCTAATGTAGCCACAAGGAGCAAAAAGTATACAAAAAGTTTTGATATTATTCTGGAATGTTAAATCTTTTTAAAGTGATACAAACCTCCTATCTAACCAATGGGGTGAAGGCACAACTGGATCCAGCTGTCTCCTCTCAGTGCCCTAACAGCACATCCATTGCCAAGTTGTACTGGGCCTGTTTCTCCATTCAGACTTCTGAGCATTAGCTCATCTACCTGCTCTTCCTGTCATGCTCCCCTGGCAAAGGTCCTGTCATCAAAAGCCATCACCTTCAAACTACTAAGGCAAAGGCATATCGGATTCCTTGCATTCCTTCCCTTCTCACCATGAATCCTTCAGTCTCTTCTATCTATAAAATGTCCATACCCTGTTTAAAATAATAATAATAGTGATAAACTTCCAAGGAAATGAAAGCTGGAGCAGAATCCCCTTCCAATTAACCATATCAGGAAAAGGTCAAATAACCTTCCCAGGTAAAGTCTTATCTTCTGGTCAAGAAAGTTGCCAAAGCCTTTCTTTCTACATGCAGAAGTAACATCCCTTTGCTGGCATCCTCACAATGTCCGTGCCCTCCTCTTTTCTGCATGGGCTCTCTCTTTACGGGTCACAGGCTGGAAAATGCACTGGTGGTGGTACAGTAACAAATTTACATGAGTTTCCATTAGTTAAAATTTTTAGAAAAATTTTTTTGAGAAAACTTGCAAGTCACAAAAATGACCTAAATTTCCACTATTCAATCTTCTCATTTACATTCTTTCCCATGTCTCAAAATTCACCAGACTTCAAACACTTAACAAAGCTACAGACACATAAACCATGCATGAAACATGAGCTAGGCCTTCCACTACCTGAGCTGTCAGCAGACATTCAGTCACTCTGACAGAATACTTAAGACGCTAAAAAGTTACCACAGCCTGATAATGGCAATGGGGTCTTAACTCAGTTCTCATAGAGCCGCTAACTAGCACATGTCCAGGATGGCACAAGCAGCCACTGTGTTCTACAAGGTCACTAGTCATGGCAAGACAAGCATGAAGGCAAACTCAGATCCTTTTGAAAATAAAGAATATATAGCCGGGCTCAGTGGCTTAGCCTGTAATCCCGCACCTTGGGAGGCTGAGGTGAGTGGATTGCCTGAGCCCGTGGGTTCGAGACCCCCTGGGCAACTTGGCGAGACCTCATCTCTACAATAAATCAAAAAATTAGCCAGGTGTGGTAGTGCGCGCCTGTAATTCCAGCTACCTGGAAGGCTGAGGCGGAAGGATCGCCGGAGCCCAGCAGGTCGAGGCTGCGGTGGCCGGGAGCCGCCATTGCACTCCAGTCTGGGCGACAGAGTAGACTACAACTCAAAAAAAAAAAAAAAAAGCAAATAAAGAATATGTTTTAGAATATATGCGATCCAGGGCCACAGAGGCCTGGGGCTAAATTTGAGAAAATAATAAATCACACTATTTAAGCAATGAACTACCAAGCTTATGCTCTTTGTCCCTACCTTAGGGAAAAAGGGTCCTATCACTCCAGGTAGCCACACTGAGTCTTCCCAAGTGACAGGCATTTGTTCCAAAGAACGGCATCAAGACAAAAAACAAACAAAAGTTCAAATTTGTGGCCTGTCCTCCAGTAATTTACTATACAATTCAAAATAACTGAAGGAGTGGATTTGAAATGCTCACAGCACAAAGAAATGATAAATGCTTGAGGTAATGGATATTTCAATTACTCTGATTTGACCATTACACATTTATTCTTGTATCAAAACATTACACGTACTCAATAAATTTAAACTATTAAGTACCCATAAAAATTAAAAATAAAGAAAAGGACAATTGAATATTCAAATCCTGTTTAACCTTGAATACCACATTTCGGTTTGGTCTTCTGAAAAAAATGACTTCCCAGTTTCTCAGCTAAAGAAAAAACATTGTAGTTCTTAAATTATACGTTTTTTCTTTTCAAAAATACATATTGTCCAATGAATCCTCTGTTAGTAAAGAAGAAGACCAGTCTTCCTAGTGTCCGAGCACAGCTTTTTACAAAATACGAATAAAATGCTATTAAATAATCCTTAAGTACAACAACTTTCTCAGCCAGCAGGATCAGGAACTCAGGGTCTAGCTTAAGTCGGGCATTTAAGAGAGAATTACGATCCCGGAGACGAATGTAGGCGACACAAATGTAATCAAAAGATCAGTCGACACTTTATTAGAAGGAGGCTAAGCAAATGGTTATTTCACTTAGGATTAGGGGATGCTTAAGTTCAAGAACCTTGAGAGCCTGGGAAGAGAAGGGCCGAGGGTTTGACGCCTGAAGTTTGCATTTCCGCAATTGGTTAACACTACTCCGGGTAACAAACCTTAAGGCCAATACTCCTCACCATCTCTTTATCCCCGCTGCGCACCACGCATCACCCGCAAATAAAAACAGCTACTACAGCACACCCCTTCGGTTCCGCAGGAGGCTGGGACCTGCTCCGGGCACACAAGCGGGTGCAGGCGGCTGAGGACCGCACGCGTGCGGGCGTTCGTTGGCGCCGCGACCGGCCGGGAGGCCCACGCCTCCACTCCGGCCAGGGCCAGCTGGCGACCGTCACCTTTGGACAGGCGCATTCCCGGAGCCGGCCCGGGCTTGCGAGAGCGGCGCAGCCCTCCGGACCCAGCCAGGCGCGCAGGGCCCGGCGCCCGGGCGGCTCGGGGCACCTGAGGAGCGCGGCGCAGGCGGGGACGGCACTGGGACGTCTCGGGAACCGGGAGGCGCGGCGGGGCACGCGGCCCGCCCGCAGGACCCACCTGGATCTGCAGCGGCACGAGGCGCAACTTGCAGCGCTCGCTCACCGCGAAGCCCTTGGGCAAGTCCACGTACTGGCCCCACTCCTCGGCGAACAGCTGCACCACGAATTTGCGGTGCATGTCG
>NW_007246001.1:118694-168079 GCF_000164805.1 Carlito syrichta
CCTCCTCCAGCCGCTGCTCGGACGGCCCGCTGGGCCCCGCGTCTGGCAGACCCAGGACAAGCCTGGGCTCGCCCGTGGTTCTTGCCCCGGTGTTCCGGTTCCCCTCCGCGGCTCCTTTCCCCGCTCCGCTCGCCTTCCGACGAGCAGTGTACTTGGGAGTTCGCGGTTGTGGTTGGGACATGGATCTGCCGGGACGAATCACCTGTTGGCTTTGTGCAGAGGCATGACGTCTCCTCCGCGAAATGGCAGTGGTACCTTAAAACCGGTGGGACAGACTGAAAGAGGTGCACCGAGAAAAGCAGCAGAATTGAATGCTTTCTTAGAGGGCCAGCCAGGGCTCCAGTTCCGCAGTTTTTCAGCCACACGGAACACAGAATCCCCAGTAATGGACTTGAGACCTTGACCTCTTTATCTCAACTTAATTTCCGGGAGGACCTGGGTTGGCAACTGCAAAAGATAAAGAGATTTAAGAGATTTAAGAGCAAAAATCTGAAAACTTTGTATTCCAGCTGATTATTTCTGGTTTTGAACGAAAGGGATAAACTTCGAATAAGACAATCTTCTGCCTTTTGCTCTATGATTAACTGGAATTGGAAAAGTACGCTAGGAACAAAATTTCCTTAACACTAGATCCTGGGGAGAGAGGCTCGTGAGTCTAAAATAAAATTAAATTTTAGCCATTACAGATGTCCCTTTCTTAGAAAGTACGAATCTTTAAGGCAGAGTTTCTCAGCTGGTACTGTTGACATTTGGAATGGATGTGTTTTCTGGCGGATGGTGTGGGAGGGGGCTATCTTGTGTATTTATAGGATGTTAAGCAGCATTCCTGGCCTCCATTCGCTGTCCACTTCCACTACTGCCTAATGACTTTTCTTCCCCCCAATCATGACAATAAAAAATGCTTCCAGACATTGCCAAACATCTCCCAGGGGCACATTTGTCCCCAACTGAGAACCACACTGATTTAAATTCTGACATTACATCTTTTAACATTTTTGTTCACTTGTACCCAAGCTAATGGAAATTTGAGAGTAAAACTGGTGTCTGAACTCGTCAGACCCAAAATGATATTTTTGCAGCTATCACTCCATTCCAAGATCTTCCATACATATGCAGATGTGCTAATTTGTGCTAACAAGTGAAATGTACCTCCTCTAGGCTACTGATTACAAAAAAGTACTTATTCTGGGTTGACTAATAAAAGTGTTTTCTCCACTCCATAAGGCCTTCTGAGACAGAGGTAGTTGGAGATTAGAGTTTGACCTGAATTACAGACACCCTCAACAATTGCCTTTACATCTACACAATCTTCTGTGGTGGCCCTGAGTCAACATACTTCATTTCACTCTCAGATTTTTAATTAGGTTCTGACTCTCAGTAAGGAAACCCATTCCTATATCTAGTATGCTAATTGAAATTGGCACCTTTATTTAATGGTGCAGTTTCTGTGGTAATAGCACATCAAATAGCATTTGTTTGTTTGTTTGTTTTTGTTTTTGTTTTTTGGTTTTTTTTGAGTTGGAGTCTCACTCTGTCGCCCAGACTGGAGTGCAGTGGCTGCTCCTGGCCACCGCAACCTCGACCTGCTGGACTCCGGCGATCCTTCCGCCTCAGCCTTCCAAGTAGCCGGAATTACAGGCATGTGCTACCACGCCTGGCTGATTTTTTTGCTTTATTGTAGAGATGAGGTCTTGCTGCCCAGGCGGGTCTCAAACCCGCGGGCTCAGGCAATCCACTCACCTCAGCCTCCCAAAGGCGCAGGATTACAGGCTGAGCCACCGAACCCGGCTCAAATAGCATTTATAAAACAGTTTTTTGATGGGTACATTCACATTTATTGAGTGACAACTGCATATCAAGAAGTATATCACTAGGCTAGAAAAGGAACATGAGTGCACATTTCATCGATAAATTACTCTTCTCAGAAATCTAATTATTAGAGTAATAACTTTTATAAATATAACTGGAAAGAGTCAATAAATAAGAATACATAAATAGAAATTTCAATGACAAGTAGAAAGTAACTATCCTAACTCACAAAATCATTATTTTGGGCCAAATGCCAAAAATTGTCTCATATAGGACTCTCAATAGCTTTACTAGTTAGTTATGATAAGGATTTCCAGAATTTAAACTCCAGGCAATTCAAGAAGTTATGTTATACAGTATTGATTAATATATTAACATGCTGCAGGAACAAAACCCCAAATGTTAGTGAATTGATACAGCAAAGGCTTATTTCTCCCTTTTCCCTGTTAACAGCAACATTTGATGAGCTAATTATTTCTATATCTTGAGCCATAGTCACTTTGTCTTTTGGATATCACTTTCTTATTTCTTCTTCTACCTAACTTTCAAGATCTCCTCATTCCTCAAACCTCTATACAGTTGGGTACACCAGGGCTCAGTCCTCACATCTGTTTCCTTAAGACCCATAGCTTTAAATACCACTCATGAACCTCTGACTTCTAAATGTATAACATCTAGGACCTCACGTTGAACTCCAGACTCACAGACAAGTGCTGATTCAAACATCTCCACTTGGATATCTAACAGACAGCTCATATTTAATATATGCAAACAGAACCCTTGCCAAACCCTCCTCAAACATTTCCCGTCTTCTGTTAACGTCTAAGCACATGACAAGCTCATTGTAGTCACTGAGTACAATATCTGTGGGTTTATTCTTTTAACTCACTTCTCTTTCTCTTCTCTTCCATTCTATCAGCAAGATCTGACGGTCAGAATCCCATTCCTTTCATTCACAGCAGTTCTACCACTTAAGACCAAACTACCATCATCCCTCATCTGACTATAACTCATCAAAAATGGTATCCATTTACACTGATTTTTGTTTTGTACCAAAGTTACTACGTGGAAAAGTGGCACTTAAAAACATAATTTTAGATCATGTCGCTGCTTTGTTAAAAATCTTCCAATACATAAAAACAAACCTCAACAACATTTAGATGTTAGAATTAAGAGAAAATACTTTAAAGATGTTATTACAAGTGTATTCATGGTCTTAAAGGAAAGGGTGGCCATCAGAATGGGCAGATGGGGATTATCAGCAGAGAAATGGAAATGGCAAAAAAAAATCCAAATGTAGCTTTTAAAACTAAAAGTACAATGTCTGGAATGAAAAACTCACTGGATTGTGTAAATATCAGATTATAAATTGTAGGAGAAATGATTAGTGAAATCGCAAACGGATTAATAGAAATTAACAATCCAATGTAAAGAACAGAAATATGTTGAAAAAAGTAAGAAGAAAGTTTTAGTAACTTGTAGGACAATATTAAGTGATCTAATATATGTGTAATTGGAGTCCAAGAAGGTGAGATGAAACAAAAGTGAGATGGAAAATAGTGGAACAAATAATAGCCCCAAAGAGCGCTTCCTATTAAGCCTTCAAGCATGCTAATTTTTTAATCTCATAGTCTGCTTTTCAGGGAAATCAACGTTTGACAATGACGCCAGGAGGATCCAAGAAAGCCAAATGTAGATGGAATTTTGGAGCTGAATCATCCACTCTCAGGCTGTTAATGAATACCTCTCCACCAATATCTGTGGAACACAGATAGCCCCTGGCAATTTTTTAAACTTTCACCAGAGGTAAACTGGGATCATATACTATCAAAAAGGAATGACTTATCAGTATCAAGCAATTGAAAATGTGGAGGAAATACTAATTATAATAATAAAGGAATTGAGTGACAATTTCAAAGTTTGATGCTTGAGAAAAAGAAATTTAAAAGATAATTGGCAACTAAAAGTCACGTGTGAAAGCCAGAAAACCTTTTGGTAGCATCAAAAGTATCTCTCAAGTCCTACTATGGAAAGACAGAAAAAACTAAGGATCAAAACCAGGCCTTAATAACCTCCAAAGAAGATTAAAATTTGTTTTAAAGTGTATATTGTCTATGCCAATATCAAGGCTCTGGTTGGGAAATAGCCCCATGACAAATGCAATTGAGGTTGATGACACTGAAAATTATGAGTCCTTAGATTCATTTAATTGATCTGGTTTGTAGAAGTGACCTACTCTTAATGACTAGCATTCTCTCATTTCTTTTTCTTTTATTTATTTATTTAAATATTTATTTATTTTGCTTAAGAACCTCTGCTTAAGAATTCCTTCACTTCTTGAAAACAATACAGAAACGTTTCCCCAGCAAGACAAGAACTTTTACAGGAACTTCCCCATCTTCCCTTCTGGTACCTAAATTAATAAGTATGCTTAATTAACTGCAAAATAGATTTAGGTATGCTAAACCTGATAAGGAGGGAAAGGGACTATATCCCAAGGAAACTATAGAATCTAGCCAGCATGCACCAGCAGGAGCTAAGATATTATGCATAGCATTAAATTCTGAGGTGCATGATCAAGGATGTGAAACATAAGTTTATCAATTAGGAATACTACCAGAACACAGGATTTAACACACTGGAAAGATCCTTGGAAGATGGTCTAAACACAGTGTTTCTAGGGCTACTCCTAAATGAGCCATACATTTTCATTCTTACCCCAAGACTATGCTAACTGTCCTGTCTTGTGCCATAATATCCTTTGTCGTCTTCTTTTTTTATTTTAAAGATGTGGGGTACAACTCAGGGTTAGGTATACAAATTGTCATTGTACAGGTAAAGTTTGAGCCTCACTTTTGTGTCCACTTCACCTGGTTTGAGATCAGGTACCCTTATTGATGAAGTATGCCCCCCACCGCCCCCACACTCCGGCAGTTTCCCACTACTGACAAACCCTTTCTTGTGGTATTATGATAATTTTTCTGGGCCTGCTTATGAGTGAGAACATGTACTCAGTTCTTTGTTTCTGTGATAGATCAATGAGTATGATAGACTCTAAGTCCATTCAAGTTGCTGTGAAGCTCATAATTTTGTCTTTTATGCCTGTGTAATATTCCACCATGTGTATGTATCACATTTTTAAAAAATCCAGTCCAGTTTCTATGGGAAGCACAGTTGAGTCCATGTTTTTGCTATTGTGAATAATGCTGCAAGAAACATGCATATGCAGGTATCTTTTTCAGAGTGATTGAGTCCTCTGGGTATATTCCCAGACGGAGGATTGCTGGATCACGTAGAAGATCAATTTTTAGATCTTTTAGGAATCTCCACACTGTTTTCCGCAGAGATTATACTAGTTTACACTCCCACCAACAGTGTAGAAGTGTTCCCTTTTCCCCACTTCCTCTCTAGCATCTACTGTTTTCTGAGTTATTGATGACGGCCATCCTGACTAGAGTTAGGTGGTATGTCGGTGTGGTTTTAATTTGTATTTCTTTGATGATAAGTGAGGCTGAGCACTTTTTCATGTATCTGTTGGCTGCTCTTATGTCTTCTTTTGAGAAGTTTCTATTCATATGTTCTGCCCACTTTTTAATAGGGCTGTTTGTTTTTCTTTTTGGCACGTTTAAGTTCCTTATAGACCATAGATGTTAGGCCTTTGTTAGATATACAGTTGGTAAATTTTTTTCCCATTCTGTAGGCTGTCTCCCCACTCTCTTGATGGTTTATTTTGCTTTGTAGAAGTTTTTCAGTTTGATGAGGTCCCACTTGTCTACCTTATCTCTTATGCCTTGGGCATTTGGGGGTTTGGTCAGGAATTGATTACCTTGGGTAGGGTGGACATCTTAACAATGTTGATTCTTCCAATCCATGAGCATGGGATATTTTTCCATTTGTGTCATCTTTGATTTATTTGAGCAGTGTTTGTAGTTTTCGTTGTAAAGGTCTTTCAGTTCTCTGATTAGGAAGATGCTGAAGTATTTCTTTTGTTGTTGCTATTGTGAATGAGATTGTGCTTTTTATTTGGTTCTCTGCCTGTTTGTTGTTGATGTATAAGAATGCAACTGTCTTTTGACCACCAAAACACTAACTTCTGCAGAATAATCCAGATCACCAGAGTATAAGCCCAAATATAGGATATAGAAGACAAAAATAACATTAAAAAATCTACAACAAAAAAACCATTGTTTTTTTTTGAAAGGATAAACAAGATTGATGGACTCCTAGTTAGACTTACCCAGAAAAAGAGATAAAAAACCCAAATATACACAATCAGAAATGCAAAACCTCAAAGCACAGCGGACCCTGGAGAAAGAAAATATTATCAGAGATTACTGTGCACACTTGCATGGAAACAAACTCAAAAACCTAAGTGAAATGAAAGACTTTCTGACATCACACAACCTCCCGAGGTTGAAACAAGAAGAAATAGAGATGTTAAATAGACCAATAACAACCCAGGAAATTGATTCTGTCATAAGAAAACTACCCACAAATAAACGTCCTAGACCAGACGGCTTTCCAGCAGAGTTCTATAAAACGTACAAGGAGGAGCTGATACCAATCCTATTGGAAGTATTCCAGGCAATTGAGAAAGATGGAACTCTCATCTTTCTAACATCACACTGATAACTAAACCAGGTAAAGCTAACATCACACTGATAACTAAACCAGGTGAAGCTAACATCACACTGATAACTAAACCAGGTAAAGCTCCAACAAAGAAAGAGAGCTACAGTCAATATTCCTGGTGAACATAGATACAAAAATTCTCAACGAGATTCTAGCAATTCAGACCCAACAACATGTCTCAAAAATCATCCACCGTGACCAAGTAGGCTTCATCCCCGAGAGACAAGGCTGGTTTAACATCCGCAAGACCATAAATGTAATTAAATACATCAATAGATGTAAAAATAGGAATAACATGGTTATATCACGGATGCTGAAAAAGCTTTCAATAAAGCTCAGCATGCCTTCCTGATAAAATCCCTTGAATACCTAGGCATAGATGGAACATACCTCAGAGTAATAAGAGCCATCTATGATAAACCCACAGTGAACATATTGCTAAACAGACAAAAATTGGAAGCATTTCCCCTGAAAACCAAAACAAGACAAGGCTGCCCACTTTCACCCCTCCTGTTCAACATAGTGTTGGAAGTCTTAACTAGAGCCGTCATAAAGAGAAGGAAATCAGGGGCATCCAAATAGGAAAAGAGGAAGTTGAGCTATCCCTCTTTCTGATGATATGATTATACACCTCGAAAATCCAAGAGTATCTGCCAAAAACCTTCTTGCACTGATAAAGGACTTTGACCAAGTCTCGGGGTACATAATACACTTTGAAGAGACATAAAGTAACTGGACATACTGCAGAATATCACATATCATAACGTCATGTTAATTGGATAAGATGAACAAAAGATCACTATTCATGGAAGGCTTTGGTAAGACACAAGTGTTCCAGAGGGGAGAGATACCCTCTAAGAAGTTTCAAGGGACTGCTACATTAGTAAAATTTTACAGTCTAGTGTCCTGGGGAATTCTAAGACATCGTCTCCAAAGTAGAGAATAAATTGTTGCTTTTTATGCTTGTACTTCCTATCCTGAATAAGGACACACAATATTTAGGAGACCTCTGAAGCACAGAGGCATTTGACACAACTGAGAATAATGCTATATCGTACTCTGTGTGACATGAAATGCTTCCAGCTTTGAGTAATGCCCAAAGTAATAGAAAAGACTTTGCAGTAGATCCAAGTAGTGGTGCAAGCAGTTCTGCTTCTTGAACTACATAAACTGACAGACTGGAGTATTGTAAATACCAGTAGTGCACAATATGCCTTTAGATTTGTGGCAAACCCGAATACAGAAATCACAATGCTGACACCATCCGTTCTAGAATAAGGCATTTTTAGCAGAAATTTAGATTTCTGTTAGACCCACCATTACATAAGATTGAGCAGGCATGGAAGAAAGCCAAAGGAAGACAGAAGTGGTACATCTGGGATCAAGCACAAGCAGGATTGGGCAGAACATGAATCTCCATGATGAGATGTTCTAGACATCCATGAAATTCCAAGGCCTCTTCTTCAGGTCACATGGAGGACCCATTATCACCAGTGATGGGTGAGAATAAGCTTGAGTTTGGCTCACAAATGGATTGGCTCACTCTGTTGGTACAAGTCTTGAAAGACAGGGACAAAGGGCAAAAAAAAAGACAGAGAGTGTAGCTTTGGGCAGTGATCTCATCATGTTTTGTGTGAAAAGATACGTTTTCTGAGCTGAGCTTAGAAAAATGCACACATTCATAGGCAATGACAAATGACTTGGCAAGAAAGCTAGGCATACGGAAGAAAACAGATTCGAAGATCAGGAGCAAGGAGATGTAGGATAGAGACAGGTAAATGTACCTATGAGAATAAGTACCAAGTGTGACAGTCTTCAGACTGCATGGTAATGCTCGCCAAAAAGGAATCACCATTAAAAAAGACACTATATCACTGGGAAGACAATCAGAATAGATAAAAGTCTATCAATAGTAAAAAGACTAATCAATAATAAAAAGACAACTCATTTAAAATGGAAGAAAAGACTCTAACAGACATTTTACAAAAGAAGATAAAAATTATTCATCAGGTACACAAGAAACTTTTTAATATTACTAGCTGTGAAGAAAATGCAAATCAAATCTACAAAAAATACTATTTTACACTCAGTAAAACAGTTATAATTAAAAGACAATGATAACAATTGAATCTATAACTTTGTATATATTTCAGTGTGTGTGTAACATGGCACACTACTTTGGGAAAATTGATGTGGCAGCTTCTTACATAGTTAAACATGCAGTCTTTCTTCAGTCATAAAAATCTCAATCATTATTATTCATGCAAGAGAAATGAAAACAATATGTCCACTGTTAGGTTAAAATATATACATATCCCAGTGGGACCGCCAAATGTTAGGTCAGACCGGCAGGGGTGAGGGTTGTGTAATCCGGTGCTGCTTGAAAGATGCAAAGAATTGCACAAGGAGCAGGTTAGAAAGAGTTTATTTAGAGGGTAAATTAGAGGAAAAGGGTGGATCCACCTCCTCAAGATTGAGGAGGGAGCTGAGCACTGAAGAAGTGTTTGGCACTGAATGTTTGAAGCTGTGTGCTTATAAGGCTTCCTAGAGAAGGCTGGCAACAGTAGCATTCCTGGGGGAAGTGTTGCTGTTATGGCAATTACCTGTGCAGGATGGCAGTAGCCAGAGTTGATTATCTAGGCAAGGAGAGGAACCCCAGGTCTGCAAAACAGTTTCAAAGCACAAACTTTAAGCTTCAAATATCCTTGGATTTAGGGAACAAAAAGGCATTTAGCTCAAGTGTGTTGTTCATGGGAAGATTGTAGGAGGACTGGGGCCATTATAACGGTTTGTTTCTTTTATCTCGGTGTCCCAACAGTTTGTTATGCAAGATAACTAGAAACCCATCCTTGCTGCAAGATGTTAATGATAAAAATCCTAATGCCCATTACTGAGGGAGGTTACAGTTTTATTAGTTTTACTCATTGGTGATTTTAAACAGTGGAGTTAATTAAACTTACTTCAGAGCAGGAGTTAGTAGAGACGATTACACAACAAAATATTATTGACTGAAGTATACCACTAATTGGTAGTTATAACAAAACAAAAATAAAAGCCAACGCCCAGCTGCCTGCCTGCAATGGCCGAGGTGATCCCATTTTGGCATTTCACCCTTTCATCCACAAAAGGACTTATACACAAATGTTCATGACAGCTTCATATACAATATCCAAAAACTTGAAATAGTTAAATATCTATGATATTCAATAAACAAATTGTGATACATCTACACAATGGAATACTACACAGAATGTTTTTGAATGATTATCAAATATACACAACAACATGGATGAATCTGAAAAAAAAGTTATGAAGCTAGACACCAAAGAGTATATATTGTCGGACTCAATTTATATGAAAGTAAAAACAGAAAAATGAATCTCTGATGATAAAAATTAGAACAATGGTCTCCTGTGGGGTGATTGGAATGATTAGAAGGGATCACAGGGTAATTTTCTAAGGTGATGGAAATATTCTAAAGTTCATTTGTGCACTTCATATCTGTGTATTTTACTGTATGTAAATTTTTATATTAAAAAGTCAAATCTGATGTCCTATCCTTGTGATCCGAATTTCTGCTGCTACTCTCACTACTCCAGCCTCACTGACTCCTTGCTGTTCCTTATCCTCTGTACTCATCATTCCTCCTGAAAACACTTTTCTTCCAGATAGCCACATGGTTTTTACTCCCTCATTTAATTTAGTTCTGTGTTTCCATAAGTATCTCAAATAAAAGAGGTCCACCCTTATTGCCTTATACAAAATATCACTTACTATAATATAAAACTATACCCATTTTCTGCTTCATTCTTCTTCGTTTTCTTACTACTTATCATCATTTATATATATTATGAAGGCAGAGACTTGTTTATTTTGTTCACTGCTGCATCACAACCCTTAGAACACTGCCTGACACTATAAATATTTGTTAAACAGTTGTTACTCTAGATATACCTTCAAGCTATTTATATTGGAAAATCAAAGGCGTATTCAGTCAAAGGTGTTATTTTTCTATGATTTATTTGTCTATATTGTAAATTTATCCTGGGATAGCTATTAATTACATGATCACTGGATTCATCCAGCAGGCTCCAAACAAGATTTTCTAACACCATTTGTATTTTCTAAAACTTTGTGATATGACAGGCAAAGAAAATCAAGTGTCAGAACAACTTTTACACCCATCTTTATGGGGCATTCTGACAATATTCAGGAAAGGAAGAGTATCAAGATGGAATTTTATACTTAGGTGGCATGTGGTACAATCAAATGACTTGAAGAGCTACCATTTTAGAACAAGAAAATACTTTATATATCATCTAGTAGAAATTATCTAGTGGCAAATTATTGCCAGGAATTTGCATTATTATTTTATTATAACATCATCAAAGCTCTTGTAGTTGATTTCTGGCACACCCAGTTGTAACCATCACCCATCATGTTATTAAAACATTAATATAAAAGTGAATTGCTTGAATTTTTCATCTATTTATACAAGCAATAAGCATACGCATTAAGAATTCTATGGTAAACAGAAAAGACAATACCCTTACTTTTATGGGGCTTACAGTGTACTAGAAGTAGGTAGACAAGAAAGATGTAGGCAAATAGATATTATTTCTAGTTAATGACAAAACTAAGAAGAAAATGTCATAGAATACAGCTGGGAGTGATATAAGATGCATATTTTAAATAGGTTGTGATCTACCTTGTTTAGGAGGAAGCATATAAGCTGAAATCTGAGTGATAAGAGAGAGTACTCCAACACGAGAAAAAACAAGTTCAGATGTTCTTAGAAAGTACCAAACCTAACATATTTGAGGAATAATGTGGTTGGAACACGGTGAATTGTTTGAGGAGATGAAAGATGTGAACAATGGTTATATCATGTAGAGTTTGAAGGTTATATAATTTGGTTTTATTCTGAGTGAAATGTTTTAATCAGGAAGATGGCATCGGGAAGACTTATAATTTTAAAAGACTCATTACCATTGGCAAAATTGCATGTAGGGGGTTAAGAGTAGAAGGGAGTCCTGCTGATTAGCTGTTAACAGTAATACAAGTAAGAGATAATGGATGGCAGATTGGTGTAGGGCAGTGGTTCTCAGCCAGGGCCAGTTTTTTTTTTTTTTTTTTTTGAGTTGGAGTCTCACTCTGTCACCCAGACTGGAGTGCAGTGGCCGCTCCTGGCCACTGCAGCCTCGACCTGCTGGGCTCTGGCGATCCTTCAGCCTCAGACTTCTGAGTAGCCGGAATTACAGGCGTGCACTACCACGCCCGGCTGATTTTTTTGATTTATTGTAGAGATGAGGTCTCGCCTGCCCAGGCGGGTCTCGAACCCGCGGGCTCAGGCAATCCACTCACCTCAGCCTCCCAAAGGCGCGGGATTACAGGCTGAGCCAACGAGCCCGGCAGGGCCAGTTTTTTATCCAGAATATATTTGGCATTGTCTGGGGACATTTTTGGTTGTCACAATTGGGAACAAGAATACTACTGGCATCTAATAGGTAAAGGCTAGGAATGGTGCTAAATACCCAGCAACGTACAGGACAGCTCTCTAAAACAAAGAATGATTTGTCGCAAAAATGTCAATTTTGCCAAGGTTGATGAACCCTGCTTTAGCTTTTAGCACTATAAATGGAAATGAGTGAATGAATGTGATATTATTTTAGAAGTGAAAGCAAGAAGATGAATTTCTATAGATTAGATGTGCGAAATCAGAAAAAGGCAGACATTTAGAATGACTCCTAGCTTTCATGCTAGAGCATCTGGCAGTGCCATGGTGCTATTACTGAGATGAAGAAGACTAGGAGAGGAACATGTGGGAGTGAAAACCAAGAATTCAATTTTGACCACTTTAAGTTTGAAATGATTATTAGGCACCAAAAGTAGATGGTGGGTAAATAGTTGTATATATGAGCCTGGATCTCAGAGAGGAGGCTTACTACAGAAATATGAGAGATATCAGCCCGAAGAAGATACTTAAACCATGAGGATAGATGAGATCATCTGGAGGGAAGCAATAGATAGAGTAGAAAATAGGATCTATGACAGAGTTAAGATTGACTAAAGGAGGTGAAGGTAGGAACAAGATTGATAAGGAATCCATATTGAGGTAGGAACAAAACCTGGATACAAGAATCATGGAATTTCAGGAAAAAATCACTTTAGATTGAACCAAAAAAAATAAATTGTATAAATAATTATAGACATACAAAAAAATTTGATATTTTTAATGTAATAGAAAGAAAAAATGGCTAGCAATAGTAGATGCTGCTGAAATATCAAGTATAATAAGAAGAAACAGAGAATATGGTGACATCAAGGTTCTGTGCAACTTTGACAAGAGCCATTCCAGTAGAACAAAGGGAGAAACAAAAGCCTGGTTTTATTGCATTCAAAGAGAAAAAATGCTAGTGAGAAATTAGTCAATACAGTTTTTAGATGAAGAAAGACATGGGTTTAGAAGAGTTTGTTTTAAAGACAGAAAATGCTACAAATGTTAGATTATTGTTTTATGCTGTTGAAAATTACCCAGAAAAAAAGTAAGAATTTTTTAGAACATTAGGAGAGAGGATAATTGAAAGAGTACTGTCAGTGAATAATGAAAAGACAAAATCCAGAGCACAGAAGAGAGCTTGGATTTTTGGTAAGATCAGAGGCAGGCACTAGTTCCATCAAAAATAAAAGGCAGAGAATATGGGTAAAGATACAGGAAAGTTACTAACTTTGGGATAGGAAAATGAAGAAGCAAATTGATTAAATGTCTTACTTTTTATATATAATCTTGTAAACTATTTTAAATGTGTATTATCTTTATTTCTTTGTACAGCCTAGGAATATATTACTATTTAAGGCAGTCATAATTTTGACTTGGTCTGGTATTTCTAGTTCAGTCTTATTTTCTTTTCAAGGAATATCCTGTTAGAGACACATTTCTATTTTAGTACATTCACCTCACTGTGACCATCTTTTTGGATAGAAAGATGTTTATACTTTATTATATTTTGTATTTCAAAAGTTCCATGTATCTCATCAGGAAGTTGCTGTCCAGGGCTGCGTCTGGTTCATTTTTCAATAAATGAACTCTCCTAGAGTAGAAAGAAAAAAAAAATTATAAACTTTTTCCCAAACCCAGAACTTCCATTTTCTTCAAAATTTATTGTAGGGTCCTGAAATCATACAATCTAAGACAGTTTATCAACATCTTCACTACTCACATTTTGCCTGACTTTAATTTGCCTAAGTTCATCTACCACTGGCTTGGAGTTTTTGGTCGCATTGTTGCTATCCTCACTGCTCTGCTGCTGCAAGAGGACATGTCACCTTAGACAAACACATTTTTGTGATTTGCCGTTCTTTGAATGAAAGTTAGTAGCATCTTTCAGGTCAGCATAATATTTAATAACCATTCTGTGCTCCTAATATGTTGAAGGAAGCATCTTTGTTCCCATCAAAGGCTCCACTTGGACTCTGAGTCTCCAGTAGCTTCTGTTGTATAATTATTTCCACCCTTCTCCTACACTAGCAATTTCTCTTCTTTTACTGAATCTTTCTCATCAGACATCATAATTCTTTCAAGTGAGGAGATAATGAAATCATAACTCTTTTTCCTACAAATGGTGGCCCATTTCTCTGCTCTCCATAGAAATACTTCTTTAAAAGAGTGATTTATTTATCTTTCCATTTACTTCTTAACTCATGCCAGTATGGCCTCTGCCTTTATCAGTCTGTTAAAATTGCTCTTGTTAAGGTCACCAATGACCTCCCTATCGCCCAATTATATGACCATGTCTATGACTAAAGACCATGCCTATACACTGAACCTACACTAGACATTTCACACATATTCAACACATCTCTGGTCATTCTCTGCTTTTTGAAGTCCTGTTATGTCATAGCTGCTGTTACATTATATTCCCCTGATTTTCCTCCTCAATGGCTGTTTTCACCAGACTTGGTTTTTTTAAAAAAATTGTTGCTCTTTCATTATCTTCCTTTTAAATGTCATCATTCATGAGCCTCAGATCTGAGTCCTTCTTTCTTCTCTGCCACTTCTCCTGAAAAATATGATTTATTCCTATAATTTACTTGCTACAACAACCAAAATTATAACCAAAATTATCTAGTGCTAACTTCTCTCTGAACTTCAGATTCATATGTCAAACTGTCTACTTGACTTCTCCACTTAGGTATTTCTAGGATTTTTTTCAAACAGGGTCAAAGCATAACTCTTTATTTTTGTCCTATAAATATTTTCTTCAAAGTCTTCTTTCATGTTGGAAAATGACACCACCTGTGACCCAATGATCCAGCTAGAAATTAATGAGTCATTCTTGATCTATTTATTCCCCTCCCACACTATAACATTAATTTCATCAGCAGAGTTCATTGCTTCTACCAACCAATTATTCTCAGGTCATTGATTTTTCTCTGCTCCACTGCACCTGCCCTGGTATAAGCCCTATCAGCTCCCACCTGAATCACTGCTAAGTGGTTTTCCTGCTTCAACTTTTGCCTTCTGGTCCACCCTCCACATAGCAGACAGAGTGAACTGTTGAGGTAGAGAGAAAAAAAAAAAAAAACAAAAAACCACTGGACACCAGAATCATGAAATTTAAGAAAAAAATATTACTATTCTATTGAGGCAATCATGTTGGAAATATAAATGAAAATTCTCACTTCCTTGCTTAAAACCTCTTGCTAGTTTCCTACTATATTTAAAATATATCTTGGCCTGCCAGATCTTATAAGATCTGACTTCTATTTTCCTCTCCTCTCATTTTTCTATTCTTAACTCATACTTCTCCAGCCAAACTGAATTCTCTAAATATTTTTCTGCTTCAAAACCTCACATGTACTCTGCTTGTAAGATTGTTAAACCAAATTTTCCTTTGCTGGTTCCTTTTCATTTTTCAGGTCTATTTAGAATATATTCCCTCAATCAAACCCTCTACTCTTATTATATTATCGCTTAATTTTTTCTCAGAACTTGCCATTTACTATTCATCTTTTTCGCAGGTTTATTTATATAATATGCACACTGTATGAAGGCAGAGATTTTTTTCCAACTCTTTCTTTTTTAATTTTTAAATATTTTGTAGAGATGGAGTCTTGCTATGTTGCCAAGGCTAGTCTCAAACTCCTGGCCTCAAGTGAACCTCCTGACTCAACTTCCCAAAGTGGTGGGATTACAGGTGATCACCGCAGCCAGCCATGTCCACCCCTTTCATGAGAATACTTCCAGCAGTTTTTACAGCACAATGTCTGTAAAATAATAAAAACTCAATAAATATTTGTATAGCAAATCAACAAACATCTAAATTTAATCAATTTGTTTTTCTCTTTCATATTTTTTTAATCCTCTGGTTGAGTAATTTGAAGTCATTTCCCACCCTCTCCCCAAAGATATTGTAATACTTTATTGACTTTGAAGAACATTAAGTTTAGAGGCATTGAGTCCCTTGCTAGTCAAAAAAACCCCCATATAACTTTTGAATCTCCAACTAATAGCCTATTAACAATTAATAGCCTACTGTTGACCAGAAGCTTTATGGATAATATCAACAGTCAATTACCACATGTTTTGTACATTATATATATTACATACTGTATTGTTACAATAAAGTAAGCTAGAAAAAGACAATGTTACTAAGAAAATTATTAGAGAAAATGCATTTATAGTATAGGACATACCACATTTACAGTGGTATATTTATCCATGCCATAAGTTTACCGTGTCTGTTTTGAAGATGAATCATCTGTCTGAAATGGTTAACCACAGCTGCAGACCTCAATCTGAGTACACATTAAACCATTCAACTTTTTCCTGTGTGCCATGACTTTTCTTTGTTTCTTGAGAACACTTCCAGCATTACTAATGGCACTTCATGTGTGTCCCACAGTGTTAAAGGTTTATGGTATTGCACTAAACAGGATGAAAAATACGTAAGAGCTGCTAGAGATCACTTTTTACTAACTTCTCACATGGAGATAATTAATGTTGTATGGCATTTTAAGTGGATACTCACAACACTTGAGTTCACCTCAATGGCAACAGAAGGTGGCTACAAAATTATTACAGTAGTATAGTATGTACTACAATTAATTTTATGCAGTTATAATTCAATACTGCAGCTTTACATTTGTTTACATTTCTCTCAACTGCAAATGGTGCAATATATGGTCTGTAAGTATTCGTATGTATAAGTTTTGATAAATGTTAACTTTTTATAATAGATTTGTATATATTTTCAATCAGTAAATGATAAAAAAGACTAGTATCTACATATATTTTATGTATTCATGACAAACTTAACTTTTCTTAATTTTTGCACTATTTCTAGGTGACAGTTCGTCTGGGAGTTTTTCCAAACATCTTTCCAATATATTTATTGAAAAAAAAATCCATGTATAGATGAACTCACACAGTTCAAATTTATATTTCTTAAGGGTCAACTGTAGTTGAATCTTAGAGTGCTCCAGGGACCTTAAACCTAAATTACTATATTGAATGTTTTTGCATATATCAATTACAAATTATCTTTACCTGCAAGAATGTCTGGAAAAAAAAAAGGAGTTTATATGTTGTATATAATTAGAAGTCCATAGGAGGGTCCAAAGGCTCCTAAATCACTACAGCAGACCCTTTGCTTTTGCGTACATTTTGTAATCACTCTCCAGTTATGGTTTAGGGTCACTGTTTTGAAGGCTTTGACAAATACCTCACATACCCTCCAGATCATCTCGCTGCCTAGAATATAAGAAGGACATTTTCCTTATTAAGCAGAAGGAGGATGCTCTGGAGGTTGGCTACTGCCTCCCTGTAACACTATGCAGGTCCCTCCACCCTGTTTCATCTGATTAACAGGTCTACTGGTGGAAGGTGGACTATCAAATGGCATGTTCTCTTCACTTTTCTAGTCAGAATTACCTGTCTGGGACCCCTTCCATAATAAAGTAGATACAAGCCGGGCTCGGTGGCTCAGCCTGTAATCCTGCGCCTTTGGGAGGCTGAGGTTAGTGGATTGCCTGAGCCCGCGGGTTCGAGACCTGCCTGGGCAACTTGGCAAGACCTCATCTCTACAATAAATCAAAAACTAGCTGGGCGTGGTAGCGCGCGCCTGTAGTTACAGCTACTTGGAAGGCTGAGGCGGAAGGATCGCCGGAGCCCAGCAGGTTGAGGCTGCGGTGGCCGGGAGCAGCCACGGCACTCGTCCGCGTGACAGAGTGAGACTTCAACTCAAAAAATAAAATAAAATAAAATAAAAAATAAAGTAGACACAAGTTCTTTGAAAATACAGTTAATAGTCCTTGAGCTGTCCTAGATTTTACTACTTCAGAGTGTGAACTTTTGGCCATTTTCTTAGAACACTAATAGCAAATGTTTTTGTAATGCTTAGGATGTTACAGGTTTGAGTCTAAGTATTTGTACCAGATTCCTGTGGCTGCTATAACTAATCACTACAAATTGGGTGATAAAAAATGACAAAAATTTATTCACTCACAGTTCTGGAGACCAGAAATCCAAAATCAGCATCATTAAGCCACAATTAATACGTAGATCTGTGCTCACTTTGGAGGGTCTAAAAGAGAATCCATTCCTTGCCTTTTCCAGCTTTCAGTAGCTGAAGGCATTTCTTGGTTTGTGGTCACATCATTCCCAATTTGTGTCCATCTTCAAACCACCTTCTTCAATATCTATCTGTGACCAAAGCTCCCTTTGTTTCCTCTTATAGGGATACATGTGATTGCATTTAGGGCCCACTTGGACTATCTTCCCAATTCAAGATCCTTAACTTAGTCACACCTGCAAAGACCTTTTTTAAAATCATGTACAATAAAGTAATATTTATAGGTTTCAAGAATTAGAACTAGATATCTTTGGAAGCCATGCTTCAGCCCACTATGGTATTTTATACCTATAACTCACTTAATAACATAGGCATTGAGTCAGCTATTGTGTTTATCACTAGTTACTGATGAGAAAATTGGGGCAGAGAAATTATACAACTTATTCAGGATCAAAGTGCCACTAAGTTGCAGGGTCTAGATTTGAACCTAGGATATTTGTGACCTTGAAAATTAGCTGCCATCAGAAGTAAATTTAAAAATATTATATAGGAGAATACACCCAGACAAAGTGTGCTAAGATAGAAGTCAAATGAAGTTTCTCCTTTAAAGGCAGTCTTCCTAGGTTATGGAATTTTCCCACTTTCTCATCTTTGGCAGGACTCCTTGTTCCGTCGTGTACTTCATCATCTTATACATACACAATAAGTTTAAGTGCAGGGCTTTTAGAGTAATATGAGAAAGTATGCTGTATAAACTATATGCCATTGAGATATTTGCTGAACTAATGGACTTCTAACCAATTCATCAAAAGAACAGCATATCTGAGTTGGCAATAAACAGCATACAAACCTTTCTAGATGCACTATCATCTTTTTCCATTTAAACACAGACTCTTCTAGAAAAGCTTACTAGACTTCTATACTCCCAATACTCCAGCCTCTTTACAGCTTCTTCTACATTCCCAGATCTCAAGAAAGGTGTTTCTGTTTGTTTGCTTTCTTTCTTTCTTTCTTTCTTTTTTTTTTTTTGAGTTGGAGTCTCACTCAGTCACCCAAACTGGAGTGCAGTGGCTGCTCCCGGCCACCGCAGCTTCGCCTGCTGGGCTCCAGCGATCCTTGCGCCTCAGCCTTCCGAGTAACTGGAATTACAGGCATGCGCTACCACGCCCGGCTGATTTTTTGATTTATTGTAGAGATGAGGTCTCACTGCCCAGGCGGGTCTCGAACCCGCGGGCTCAAACAATCCACTCACCTCAGCCTCCCAAAGGCGCGGGATTACAGGCTGAGCCACCGACCGCGGCCGTTTGTTTTCTTAACTGAATATCTGTGGTATCAAACTTGTCAGACTACCAGGAGATAACCCAATAGACATGGAATAAGGAGCATCACAGGTTCTACCCCTTGAAATCTTTGACCTGCCATCCGTGCTTCTTGTTCAGGCCAAGAAGCCCATTTCTGTATGCCTGTTTGGAGGACTCTGTCTGACAGTTCGGTATGTATATTCTTTCCTAGGTCTACATTCGTTATAGCTGTCTTTTCTCCAATTCATTCTCTATTTTTTTTTTCTCCCCCATACACTCAGAGTTTCACCACAGCAATTTTCATAGTTCTTTATATCAGTGATCCCCAATTTTTTTGGCATCAGGGACCGTTTTTATGGAAGACAATTTTTCCATGGACTGGGATGGGAGAGGTTGGGGAAGGATCACCAGACATTAGATTCTCATAGGGAGCGGGCAACCTAGATCTCTCGCATGCGCAGTTCACAGTAGGTTTCCTGCTCCTGTGAAAATCTAATCTGACAGCAACTGGAGCTCTGCTCACCCACCACTTACCTCCTGTTGTACAACCTGGTTTCTAATGGCCAGGGATCATTAGCGGTTTAGGGCATGGGGGCTGGAGGCCCCTGCTTTATATCAACACAAGGAGGTCATCTAAGTCTCAGTCTCTCTCTCTCTCATGTATATAACACTTCTTTTTTAAATAATTCATTTTATTTTAAAGATGTGGGGTACAATTCAGGATTAGGTGCACAAGTAGTCTCCCTTTGGTCCCCACTTTGTCTGGTTTGACGTCAAGCCACTTACAAATGTTATGTGCCTTCCCTGCTCCCTGTGGCAGTTTCTGGCTACTGCCAATTCCTTTCTTATAGTATTATGGTAAGTGTTCAGGGTCAGCTTATGAATGAGAACATATGGTACTCAGTTCTTGGTTTCTGTGATAGATTACTGAATATTATAGACTCTAAATTCATCCAAGTTGCTGCAAAGTCCATGATTTTGTTCTTCTTTATGGCTGCATAATATTCCATTGTTTATATGTACCATATTTTAAAAATCGAGTCCAATTTCGATGGGCAGCATAGTCGGTTCCATATTTTTGCTATTGTAAATACATCTCAGTCTCTCTTAAACCATAGTACCTCACATGCATTTTGGTATATAGCCTTAAGCTGTCCTACCAGTGCTGGGATACCACAGATATTGCTTTTTTACAAAATACTTCAAAGATGTATTCAAAGAATAATACCATATCAAATAGTAAAAACACTTTTTTAAACGTGTTTGTAGATGGAATGGACAATACCTTATACATTTCTGGTGAGTATACAAATTATTATAATCTTTTTAAGAAGGCGATTTGAGATCACGTATCAAGAACATTTAAAATATTAAAAAATATATAATTATGAATTATATTTGTAAGTTATTTGGTACAGCTAAGGTGCTGTACCAGATAAACCCACGTATGTAAATTAGTTTAAGCACAATAGAAGTTTGTTTTTCTCTCATGTAACAGTCTGGGTTGAGTGACTTTTCTCAACACAGTGAGTGATTCAGAGACAGGCTTCTTCCTTCTAAGGCATTGCCATCTCCTATGACTTCCTCATCATCTACAACTGCCAAACAGAAGAGGAAAGAGAGTGTGGGGAAAGATATACTCACTTTGAGTTTTAACCCAGAAGTAATACCCGTGGCTTTTCCCCACATTCCTTTGGTGAACACTTATTCATCTACCTATAAGTGACTGGGGATGTAGTCTAGCTGTATTTCCTAAAACAAGACAAGCACCTTTTGCTGATTAATAATCTCTGCCATATAGAACTTCCAAAAGAGATCAACCTGAATATTATACCAAAAACATGGTATAGAGATAATATAGACAGGACTGAGAACACACAAACTTCTGAAACAGACAGGTAGACTTAAGTTTGAGTGCTGCTGCCGTGCTCATAAACTGGGCACTTAGCCAAGTGACATTTGTCTCATCTTATAGTTCAGATCTTCATCTCTCAGGAGGATTTGGTGAGAATTAAAATATTGTATTTAAAGCACTTACTAAAGTACTTGTTATATAGTAATCATTTAATAAATGGTCACTACTATCACTGCTATTTAAAGCTTTGATATATATACATTCAATAGAATAGACCACAGTCACATAAAAGTTTTATGCAAAAACTACATAATACTATGGAAAATGTTTATGACACATTACAAATTTGAAAAGCAGAAGACATTTTTAAAGAGTATAAATTTAACTAGATTAAAACATAATTTTAATCATTATTATCTGTGCTTTTTCACTTTTTTATGTTTTAGAATGTTTAGTGACAATTTTTCTGTTTTTCTCTTTGTTTTTTTGTTATTATTCTTTTTCTATCTAAAACTTCTTTAAGTAATAATACAGATATAGTTGAAATTCCTTCTACAATCCCACGTGATACCTCTTTCTTCATTCCAGAGAAAACCATTTCTTGAGTTTGCGCATATTCTTCTTGATTAGGTATTTTACTCTGGCTGTGCAAGTATGTTTTCACAAAAATATATGATTATTTAGAATTTTTATAATTATATGAATGGTATCTATCTGTTATTTGTTTATTCCATGAAATATATGTCAAATTGAATTATATGTTACACTGAATATATAGATCTAGTTTATTTATCTTATCAGTTTCATGGTATTTCATTGCATGAATATAATATAATTCATTAATTCACACCTAAGATGGATACTAAGGAATTTCCAGGTTTTTGCTATTACAAAGAAATTTTGCAATGAACATTGCTTTGTATATCTCTTTGTGAGCACATGGGTACATTTCTTAAAGTTTATTATCAGAAGTGAAATTTCTGGGTCACAGTATATGATAACACTGAGTTTTATTAAATATTGCCAAATCACTCTTTTACTGAGTTTATATTACACTAGGAATATGTAAGGCCCAAAGTTTCATATATTTTTGCAAAATCTTTCAAACTTTTCCCCAAATTTTTCCCCTAATTTTATGACAACTCTCTATGAGTTTAGTTTTCTTTTGCTAATTAATTACGAGGTTAAACATTTTTCCTATTTTTATTAGACATCGCATTTGATCTTATATTAAGTATTTTAATTCTTTGATATGTGTTTACCTTTTTACTTATTAATTTTCAGAGTTCTACAGATATTCTCAAAACTAAACTCATTTTAATATCTAAGCATCTCAAATGTTATGTCTCTTTTGTGACTTATGTATTAACAAAGTTAAAAGTCAAGCTGATATTTGACAACTCTGGTTGGAAATTATAATTCTTTTTAACTTATTTTTATTGTGATTAATACATGTGGTTCCCCAAAGCAATTTCTTAGGACAAATGCATATTCCACACAGATCAAAGAAAGACAAGCCATGGAACCTCTTGCAGGTCACCTTCCCTGCAGCTAAAGACAACAGAATCTAAATATGCTGCCAACTGTCGAGGATTTTCACACTACTCATCCATGCTTAAATATTTACTGATTTAGATAATGGCTGCAGTCCATCAGTTAATAGTATTTACAACAAAAACATGCTGCCAATATGTGGAAGGCCAGTCATTAACTAACGTGAGTCATTTCCAGATGACATAGAGGTAATTCATATTGTCAGTGTGAATTCTTTCTGAGTGATATGACATCTACCAGGGTTAACCTTAAGAATAGATATTGGTGGCTACTTGCACATTGACTCTTAAGGTGTTTTGCAAAAGCCTCCTCGCCCACCACAAATTATAAGGTACAGACTAAAACAAGCACTGTAGTTTGAGGGAGGCAGGCAAGAGATGAGAAAAAAGATGGGAAAAGTCATTAAAAACAAATCCCCAAAAAATAGCACAACAGAAATTGAGTAAATTGAAGTCTACATTAGTCAAAAGACATACTAGGTTATATTATAGCAACAAATGATCCCTAATGATAATGAGTTAACCCAACAAAAAAGTTTTTGTTGCTTATGTTACATGGTTTCTTCCCAAAGTAGTTACTCATAAGATAGAAGCTTTCGCAATCACCAGGACTTCCTCCTCAAATTGATATACATAATTTCTAATCCCACTTGGTTATCTAAGACAAATCTCATGGCCACCTATAACTTCAAGGGGAACGCATGTGGCTTCTATGATGCACTTAAAAAGAGATAAACTGGAAATATTAGGTAAACAGCATAGTGACTACTAAATACCAGCATTCTGATGACAAGATATTGGTTCGACTCATTCACACTCTGTCCCCCACACAGAATACATCTATCCCCATCCCAAGGAAGACAACCACAAAATCACACTCAGTCATAGTTTTAAGCTCAATATTGCAGAACGTTGTGTAAAATTCATCAGTCCCTGTATCAAGTTTGGATGTGGCTACACTGGCTATAGAGACATATTAACAAAAAAAGACAAGTTGGCTTCTAACACACCTTGTACACACACCCATATAACACCCATATAACAGAAACAGAAAACTCTGCTAAACCTGAAAGCAACAAGAGACCAGTTCTGGAAGTTACGACAGCTGCAAAGTGCCAGGTCAGTGATTTTTCTGTGATCCTTACCAATGAGCAGGATCAAAAGGATACCTGGCATTTCCTTCACCCTACACTAGGTCTGTAGTGATACCTGGAAAAGACAGACACAAGAAACTTCCCCTACTCAGTACTTTGCCAAATTAACATGGTGAAGCTAAAACCCTATGTATCATACGTAAAGACAGATAAGCACTACGATATGACAATGTTTTATTTTATCCCAGACTTGTCTGTTAGTTTCTAGATCTGTAAAAGTAAACTTTCTTAGGAGTTAACTAATTTAAACTCCAGAACTCCTTTAGCAAATGCATTTCTCATCTATTTTCACCTCATTTTCTCCCAGTCTGTGCAGCCAGTAGCCCCTGAGCTCATTTGGACTGAAATTTAATATCAGATGTGCTTCTGGCATCTAGTTTGTTTTGTCCCAATAGAGCATTTCCCTTACAGAAAATGGATCTATAAAAATAAAGGGGACTTTTCTAAAGATGGAAAATGTTAGTGATAGGAAAATACTGTACTACAACTGTTTTCAATACCTGATGATAGAGTTGGCTGAAGAATCAATTCTAAGTAAGAATGAATGGGGCATATTTTAATATGTAGATTACACTGTACTTTAACAGGAATAATATCAGAAAATAATGTTTTGGTACTTTCTAACATTTTTCATATCTTTAATTTTAAAGAGATTGTCATCCTATCATTTAAGAATGTTATTGTTTTGACTTTCACATTTAGATTTTCAATCAATTTGTAATTAATTTTTGTATGTCATGGTATTAAAATATGTTTCATTATTTTCCCATATGAATATTTGATTTTCCCAGAATAATATTTCACAATTAATGTCATTTCCCACCATTCTCCAGTGCTCCTTTTTTTACAAGTCAAATGTCCATATGCACACAGGCATGTTTCTGGGTTTCCTAGTCTCATCCTTGTTTTGTTTTTCTCTCTTTACAGCACTATGACAATATCCTATTTATTTTAGTTGTATAGTAAGTCTTTACCTATATATTTAATTTACTTAATAGTTAGAAGAATATTTACTATTTCTTTTTTAATCCATTCAAGTAAGTTGCATTTTTCTAGAAGTTCTAACATAGTTTAACTGGAGTTCCAAGGGGAAAAACAGAAAAGGAGGCAGAGGAATATTTGGAAAGATAACTAACATTTACCAAAGCTGATAAAAGGCTTCAATCCATGAATTTAAGAAACTCAAACACCAATCTCATAGAATTTATGTTAGAGGAAGATAAATGAGCAGGGGCAACTAAGTCACAAAAGTAGGAAAGGGCACAACAAAGAGACAGGATACACAGAAAGCACGTGGCAAGATTATAGGCTTTCTCTCAAACACTACTGATACTAGCTATAAACTCAAATACCTGTTATGTTAAATGCAAATTCACTTAGTGCTAGAATTGAATTTTTCGGTAGCTCTCAGATGACTTACAGCTATTCTACAGTCTCAGAAAGAGCTGATTCATTACCAATTTACCCTGTTCCTAGAATGTGGTCTTTTTAGCTCTAATCTAAAGCACTGTTGATTTATAAGTATTCCTATCATTGGTGGGCTCTGGAGTTTAACTTTTATTTCACATCTCAAAAATTCTTTCACCAATACTGCTTAGCTTCCTGCCACAACTTCTGTGTTGACCAAAGGCCTCTAGGCCAAAGCAGCCCCAAATGCTCAACTCCATTTTCTGCATTTCTGTCTTCTCATCCAGTAATTCTTTACTATCTTGAGAAGATCATGATCACTTCAGGTAAATTTTTAACAAAATTTAATGCAAGTTTTCTATTTTTTCTCAGTGAGAAGACTGGTCCTAATTACCTAGTATGCTGCTACCATTTAAAGAAATTCTTTTTTTTAAACATGGCATAATGGCTATCATTTTTCCTTTTCAAACCTAGTTAAAATGATTTCTCCAATTCTTAAACATCTTAAAAATAAGAATGTAAAATTTACACTTAATAAAACAGTGTAAAAATCTTATTAACAGTCAGACTCTCTGGATCCAATCATTAGTATTATATTTAATATTTATTAGTGGTTTAACAGATTCATTAATTTAACAGATTCATTCTATGCATTTCCTCAGTACCCAATTCCATCATTGTTAAAATGGGCATACATTTTGTACAAGTATGTTCAACATCAACTTCCTTTTAACTCAGCTAAGTCTCAGGAAAAAATGTAGTAATAATAAATAACATCATAATAATAATATTAGGGACATATGTGTGACAAGTGACAAGATTTATAATCTTGAAGATGTAAGAGTGACAGGAGCACCAAGAAACTAATAGGAAGTGCAGAAATAAAGGTAGATATGTGCAGAAGACAAATTCTACATTTTTTTTTCTTCCCTCCACTTTCCTAAGATCCACTATGGCTCCCTGGATTGATTCTAGAATATCTGGCAATTCTCCTAGTGTGCAAATAATGTTGAATTGAAGTCTCTAGTGAATATTTTTCCCTCTCAGTTTCATAGTTGTTATGCTTGGTTATTCTTGATTATGAAAACAGAGCCAGATGGTAACAGGCTTTATAAGACAGCTACCAGATCTTAAATGGAAGCTAGTCTTAAATAACTCCCAGGGTTTGGATCGCTTTTCTTAGTGTGAATAATAAATGTGCAGTGAGATGCAAGAGAGAAACTCAGTTACTTTAATACCCCAAGCTTTGCTTAATGTAGTTCTGTTTGGAAACTACATATGGAGTAAGGAAGTAAAGACAAAGTCCCTGATGGCTATTGAATAATGAATATGAATTAGCAAATGAGTGAAGGATGTTGAGGAAGGGTAATCAATGAAGGGAAATAATTAAGAGATATATTTTAAGGTCTTATCATGTAAAGAGCAAAAGAACAGTTTCTGACTTCAGTGATTAGGTGGATGGATAGTGATGACATTTACTGTGATCAGAAATGCAATGGGCTGAAACCCTGAGACATATCAATATTTAAAAAAATAAATTGAGAAAGGGGAGTAAAGCGTTTTGGATTAAATTGAGGAGAACTGGGAGAAAATAGCAGCCTAGAAGTCAAGAGATTAGAGAGTTTCAGGAAAAATAAGTGCCCAAAGATGTCAAATAAAGCCCATAAAGCTAAAAAGAAGATAATGAATTTAACAATATGCTGATCATTATGATTTTCTAGAGAGCAATTTTATCAATGTGTAATTAAATATAGGAGTTCAGTGAGTTAAGATGCAAAGGAAGTGAGGAAATGGAAATAAAAGCATAGTCAACTTTCAAGAATCTTGGCTACAGTGGGATAGATTTTGAAGAATTTTGGCTATAGTGAATTGGGATGGTAGCTATAAAGAGACGCAATGTTGAGGGAGAGACGTTTTGTTTTGTTTTTATTAGAGGGAGCTAAATTTAGAGACTGTGGCAGACCAAGGGGATAGGTAGGATAAGTATAGGATAAAAAATTCACACGTGATAGAGAATATACCAAGTGAGAAAGAGGAATCTTGATAGAAAATAATGGGAAGTGGTTGGTCATAAAACTGTATGACATTTTTAACAACATAAGGTAAGCAAAAGTTGTTTAATTAAGGAACACATGAATAAGTTTGTAGAAAGTTAGCTGTGTAGATGAAGCACCATCAGACTATAAAGTGTGAAATATAACTTGATTAAGATGTACCCTGAAAACTCAGTTGAAGTTGATTTTTACCACAAATGTTATAAATATTTGTAAATAAAAATAGCAATAAAATAAAATAAAAAACAGAAATAAAATAATAAAAATAGAAATAAAATAATTTTAATAGTCATCTATATAATGAAGACTCAAAATGAAATAAATTATATTGTGAACAAAACAAATCCAATAAATTTGGAAGAATCTTGTATGCAAGATTGAGCTTGAATTATGATTATGGAATGGAAGGAAGTTGCTGAAGTTTCACAACAGCTATGTTCTCATCAATAAGACTGTCCTTAGCCTTTGAGGATATCTAGTCTATCAACCAAAGCAAACATTAGTTGTCAGGATAGGATGAATATTCAAGATAACAGAAGTCAAAGAGGAGGACATTCCCAAATATGTGATACAAAATAACAGCGGAGGAAAAGGAGTTTTGAAGCATTTACCAAAATTCATTGTAATCTCTCCTATTTACATTGGCCTTTGGAATTTAGATAGAAATCACACATTATTGTTTGTCTTGTTTATACTTGTTATGACAGCATTCTGTCCTGTATAGTAGTGCTTATTATAAGGTGAAGTTAGATTTGGACATTACTGGTTGAAGTTTAAAACTAATAGCAAAGAAATTTTTAAATTAGAGTACTATTTCCATTGGCATCCATTGGTGTTTAAATCACTCCCAGCCAATGCATGTTGCTTTAATCTAACTTGACTTTGATGGACAAGCTTGGTATTATAAACTTGGCTGTTCAGACTACAGTAAATTAGCTAATGCTGAACTATTGACCTGATGATAAAATCTAATCACAGGGAAAATGCCTAAGAGGCTCATAAGCCCCTGGAAGCTTTCTTACAGCCTCTTAGTGGTCTCGAGGTGAAAAGCCTGTGCACTAGAATGAAATAATTATTCACAGCCACGAATGAGCAGGAAATAATTACATTAGTATTTTTTAATGAAGAAAAAAGAAAAATCACATCAATTTCTTTTTTTGTTGTTGTTAATATGCTTTGCCTTTCTTGTTTTTTCTCCCTATCTTACTCCCACACAACCAAGGCAAAATGTTCTATAAGCAGATAGGGAGATCAATGGTTCTCAAACTTTGGAGTTAGAAACACTTGAAGGGCTTCTTAAAACACAGATAACCCTGCCCCTAGAGCTTCTGATTTAGTAGGTCTGGAGTGGAACTTAGTAATTGCATTTCTAACAAGTTTCTGGGTGATGCTAATGCTACTGGACCACACCTGAGAACCGCAGCCTACCTATAGGCAGCTCCTCAAACAGGCCCTCTCCCTAGGATGCTACGTGTGTTAAAATTCCAGATTACTCCTAATTAGTCATGTGCCTCAGGAGATTCTGACCCATGAGAAATCTTGTGAAAGTCAAGCAAGAGCATGTTAAGTGACTACCAAGATGCCTGACCACAAATCCAGAAGTCCATTGGCTTCCAACACGATGCCTTTAGGAAGCAGACAAATAGCATAAATGAGGGCATCTCTCAGTTGTTAAGTGTGCGTAACTTGGACACCTGAGCAAACTAGGAAAAAAAAAAACTCATCTGTAGTATAAAACTTGAGGGTCTTGAGTTTTGTTTTGCTTTTTTAACCTCTGGATATGTTAGCATCACCATTTACTTATACCTGTCTTTGAAATATTTTCTCATATGATTGCATTTTAATGATAATCTGCAATTTCACATAATTATTTATTAAAATTAAATACACAGTAAACCACTGTTCTACTTGGGGAGTTCTTAGCCATCTTTTTAGGCCCTGGACTTATTTGAGGAAACTGGAGAAAGCTACAGACACTTTCCCCAGGCAAATAACTATATTTTTGGGGGAAACAGAGCTCCTGAGGGATCTGTTTTCCAAGTTAAGAACCTCTTGCTCTAGGTACTTTATATTGATGGCTTCCTGATGAGTGAGCCCTTTCACAATCCCATGATATGAAAAGTTACTTCCAAGAGGATTTAATAAACAAGATGGGGTAGGCTCCTGTTGACCTGACATAGAACTTGGCATCTATATTTGTTTCAGCTTAAAATAACACAAACTTATTATTTTACAGCTGTGGATGTCAGAAGTCCTAAATTCAGGGTGTCAGCATAACCACGTTCATTCTGGAGGCGCTTGGGGGAGAATCTATTCCTTGTCTTTTCTGGTTTATAGGGGGTTATTTGCATTCCTTGGTACATGACACCTGTCTCCATCCTCATCCCCAACAGCTTAACATCCTTCGTACTCTCTGCTTTCATCGTCATACTTCCGACTTTGGACTCTGAAAAGCCTGCCTTCTTCTTTTCCTTGTAAGGAACGTGATTACAGGGGGGCCTACCTGCAAAGTCAGAGGTACATTTCCATTCTCAATATCTTCAACTTAATCATACTTGCAAAGTTCCTTTTGCATTTAAGGTAACATATTCACACGTTCTGGGAATTACGGTATAGATATCTTTGGGCTACAGTGGAAACTTTATCATAATATCCATCTTAATTATCATCTCCCTAAAACACTCTAGCTTTGGGTTAACTATCGTTACCAACATTAGTCAAACAAAATGAATAACTGACTGTCAGTTAAGCATTTTTAACTTATTTTCCATATTTAATAGGACATAGTAACTTCAATAACCACTCCTTGAAATGTGAAAAGCTTCTAAATTAAATACTAATGTCCACAGGATAATAATGTTCTTTATTATTGCTTCCAATCTTCTACTGCAAAACATGTACACTATGACAACCTGGTCAAATTATTCTATATTTTGAAATAAACAGAAAAAAGATTTTTTTTAAAAGAAAAAAATTTGTGGGCAAATTACTTTAAGAGTACATAATGTAGTCAGGTATAGTAGCTCATGCCTATAGTCCCAGCTACCTGAGAGGTGCCTAGGAGTCTAGGAGTTCAAGTTCAGCCTGGACGGCATAGCAAGAACTGTGTCTCCAAAAAAGAGTACGTGATATAATTAATAAAAAGTTTTTGTACTTAAGTGTAAAATAACATCATGAACATTCATTGAGAAAGACGTGCTTTCACAGAAATATTGTTAAAAGTAAAGTTTTTAAGTTGACTTCATGCTCAATTTGAGTCTTTAAGATACTGAAGTTTTAAATCACATTAATGTGTATTTTGAAAAAGTGATAACATTCATTCATTCATAAAAATAGTTTTTAAAATATTTATGTTCCATATACTATGCTAGACAATACATTCCACTTTACACTATTACTATGTACTTTCTAAAAAATTTATATCTGAAAAAAATTACACTGCAATTATAAGAAAAGGACTAAACTTTAGAGTCAATGAAATTATTGTACAAAAGTTTTTGTGAATTATATCTACATACAGATTTATTAGCAAATGCATTTATAATCATTTGGTTTTATCATCTAGATCATGCAGATTAAGACTTTAAGCTATCTACTTTTTAAATGTTTGAATATCATTAGCAGCAATATTTGAATTTATTTTCTTTTATTTTGCTTCTCTTCCTCCCAAACATCTCTCACTATAAACTATAATCATTTGTAGAATTTATATTCTATTATTACTTATAAATTTTAATACATTGAAACTCTAAACTATAATGAGTGATGTATTATTTAGTCAAAAGTTATTTTTAAAATTAATTTCTAAGCGTATATGTAGATGATACTCTAAATTGACTTAACCTTTTTCACAAATAAATTCAAATTATGTTGTTTTATTATTTTATTTCAGATAAACACATCTTCTTCATATATTATTTGTGTTGAAAGTTTTATGACAAAGTAATTCCTCTCCTTCAGCAAAGTAAACATGGGAAAAGACAGAAAAATACAAGTAGTGACTGATGAAGATAGTAGGCCACAAACTCAAGTGCACAGGAGATGAAATCGGTCCTTGGTCACTATAAATCACTTCAAGATGGTGTCTGCGAAATGCACATCATCTCATTATTCCATCTTATCTGCAGGTATGAGTGCACATCAGTAGCTGCTGAGTCTTCCACCTCCCCAACTATAAAACTTTTTGTTCCAATTCTTTCATTACTGCAAAGACCCTTCAGAGGGCTTGGGAAAACACTTGGTTGTACTCCCAAGCCATGCTGGCACAAGAAGAATTCCCTCAGGCTGCCTCAGACCATTTTTGCCTAGACCTGTAACAGGAAACTCCTCCCCACGTTATGTCATGTTGGGAGCAGGGGCCCTTGGGATCTTGCAGTCACCTAGGGATTTACTTGAGTTTGGTTCAAACACTATCACTCCCCACCTTCCCCACCCCAGCTCTAATTAGGATTTCTATTGTTCTTCTCTTCCTGGTATTTGGCCTGCAAAATCAAGCCAGTGCACAGAGCCCCTTTCTGGGAATCATACCAACATCTAATCCTATTTTGTATGCACCCCCTTAAAGTCTGGCAAACTTGAATATTCTCTCCAGAGACAGAAAACATTGGCTCTGATTGACTTTGCAGCTTAAGCTTTGGAAGCTCAGAAGCTAAGTACTAACTTTTTTATTTTGCGTTCTGCTATTATGAACAAGCCAACCTTGAGGTAATGGGTGACTCTCCCCTTTCTGGTTAAGGAGGTGGTGAGGAGGGAAGGGAAGGGGGCAAAGGGATCATTCTGGGATGAGTAGAGGAGAGATATAAGTGTGGAGTCTTAGTCTGAAACTCATACAGATAAGTAATGGACAAATAGGAGAAAGTATTGGAGGGGGAAGGAAGTTCTTCAAATTATGTGGAAGTCTTAAAATTAGGTGAGTTGTGAAGTGAAATGATTTCACTTAAGAAAGATTAGTATTAGAGTGTAAGATTCAGGTTTAGAGTAAAAGAACATATCTACACAAATGAGAGAAAAAAGTACTAATTAACCAGTTATTTTGTGTATCATTTTATTTCTTCAAATTTTTCTTGATGTAAGTTAAATTTTAGATTTTTAAAATGTTATGAGGAACGAAATGTGCTGAGGTAAAAACTAATTCACTCACACTTTTATTGCTTATTATTTTCTGGTCTCAAGGTGGTTGAAAAATTTTACTTCAGGAAAAAATGCAAAAAAAAAAAAAAAAGAACTCATTTTCATCACTCTCTCATTACTGAAGACCTTCTAACCTAAGCCACAGATGCTGCCAAATATTAAAAGAGGGTATTTTCTTTCTCTTTAAAAAAAAAAAAAAAATTATAGTTTTTGATTGTTGTTAGAGTGATACTAGTGTTTTTGCTAGACATTTATTCAAGGCACAATGCAAATAATATTCTATATGGTAACAGGAAAAGAATAGGCCATGAGGGTGTTATATTTTCCTGGTGTAAGTAATTAATCTACTTAATTCTATGGAGAATGAAACTGTATGGGGAAAGGGGCTGTATATTAACAGGGCAGAAGGCATACAGTATCCCCCCCTTATCTGCAGTTTCGTTTTCTGAGGTTTTAGTTACTCCTGGTCAACTATAGTCTGAAATTTTTTTTTTTTTTTTTTTTGAGTTGGAGTCTCACTCTGTCACTCAGACTGGAGTGAAGTGGCCGCTCTCGGCCACCACAGTCTCGACCTGCTGGGCTCCGGCGATCCTTCCTCCTCAGCCTTCCAAGTAGCTGGAACTACGGGCGTGCAATACCATGCCTGGCTAATTTTTTGATTTATTGTAGAGATGAGGTCTCAACAAGTTGCCCAGGCGGGTCTTGAACCCATGGGCTCAGGCAATCCACTCACCTCAGCCTCCCAAAGCGACTGGGATTACAAGCTGAGCCACGGAGCCCGGCTTGAAAATCTTAAATAGAAACTTCTAGAAATAAACAATTCACAAGTTTAAAATTGAGTGCCATTCTGAGTAGCATGATGAAATCACATGCTATCCCACCCTGTCCTGCAGGTGAAGCTTTCTGTTGTCCAGTGTCTCCATGCTGTAGACACTCCCAGCCTGTCAGTCAGCCCCTCTAGGTTCAACTGTGTTTAGATCAACTGTGGTGGTATCTCAGTGCTTGGGTTTAAGTCATCATTGTATTAATTAATAATGGCCCAAAGTGCAAGGGTAGTGATTCTGGCAATTCTGATATGCCAACAAGAAGCAATAAATTGCCTCTTTTAAATGAAAAAGTTAAAGTTCTCAATTTAGGAAAAGAAAAAATTATATGCTGAGGTTGTTAAAACCTATGGTAAGGATAAATTTGTCATCCATGAAATTGTGAAGAAGGGAAAAGAAATTCATGCCAGTTTTGTTGTCATACCGCAAACTGCAAAAGATATGGCCACATTGCATGCATGATAGACAGTTAAGCTAGAAATTCATTAAATGTATAGGTGGAAGACAAACAGAAATGGGTTCCTAGTGATGGCCAGGGAGCATTGAGGCTATAAGAAGAATTTGGCAAGAGATCCCCTGAAACAAGTGACACCAAGGCATTTACTGAAATTAAGGGTTACCTACACAGATTAAAAAACAGGTTTGGACTGAAAAATATTAAAAATTATTGGAAGAGCTATATCTGCTGATGAAGATGCTGTTGCCACATTTCTGGCAGAATTGAAGGAGTTGATAAAAGGAGAAAGAAAACCATTCAAAGAAAGTTTTAAATTGCAATGAAAACTGACTCTGTTGGAAAAAGATGCCCACCTACATTCATAAAAGTACAAAGAAGGCACCAGGATGTAACATATGGAAGAGCAGGTCAACTCTGGTACTATGTATCAATACTGCAAGGCATACGATAAAAATCAAGCATAGTGTATAGAGTGAAGAACCCCACATGCTCTCAAAAACAAAAATTATCTGCCTGTGTTCTGGCAACATAATCAGAAAGCGTGAGTGACAGCCATCTAGTTTATGAGATGGTTCCACCAATGCTTCATCCCAGAGGTGAAAAAATACTTGGAAGAGAAAGGTTGGAACTTAAAGTCCTATTAATAATAGACAATGTACCTACAAATACAACCTCAGTACTTCAGCCCCTTGACCAAGGCATCATTTGGTTTGTCAAGGCCACATTTACCTACCTGCTATTTGATCTCATTTAATCAGCAGTTGATGAAGACCCTTATCTGGGCATAATTTAGGACCGGAGATAATTCACTATTGCTGATACAAAGCATTCATCAAAGTTGCAATGGATGAATGGAAACCAATAACTAAATGCCTGCTAAAAGAACTAATGGAGTGATGTCAAGAATGATTATAAAAATTCCCCAGGGATTTATGAACAAATGAGGAAAATCATTCACACAGTAAGACAAGTTGGTGGAAAGGATTTGATAAGTTTGATGAAGCGGAAGAACATAACGAAGGCCATTGAGCAGTGTTAGCAAACGAAGAATTAGAAGAACTTGTTGAATCACCTATAGAGGAAGATGAAAAAGAAAGTGAAGCAGAACCAGCAATGTGGACATTATCAAAATTTGCCAGTGTTTTGAGTTGCAGAGACATTAAAAGACAATATTATGCAATACAATCATTGGATGTCGTAATAGCATTAGCATCACCTGTATGATCATTGAAAGATTACAACTTCTGCAGCAACATTTGAATGAGTTAAAAAGAAACAACTTTCAATTACAATGTTTTTCCAAAAGTTTCAACCAAAAAACTGGATCCCCAACCATCTGACATCTGATATATTCCACTCCCGACATCCAACTGTTGACATCATCGCGGCGCAACAATCCTGAATCACCTGAAGCAGATGATTCTCTTTCTGACATAGCATCAGAAAGTCGATAACAGCCTAATGCTATATCATAATACCTTCAACATACATCATACCACACAGGCATCATATCATATCACATTGTTGCAAGAAGAGGGGTGGGTAGAGCATAATAAGATAGAGACCACATTCATACAACATTTATTACAGTATATTGTGATAATTGTTCTATTTCTTTATTAGCTAATGTTGCTAATCTCTTCCTGTGCTTAATTTGTGAATTAAACTTTATCATAGGTATGTATGTAGAGGAAAAAACATAGTGTAGAGTATAGCATTTGGTACTATCTGAGGCTTCAGGCTTCCACGAGAGGTCTTGGAACATATCCTGTGAGATAAGGTGTAACTGTTGAATTGAGTTTAGGTGGCCACCACTACCAGCAGAGAAGAGAAGCTGTCTAGAATTGTCCACCTGGACATTCTTGGTTGGGCCCATAGGTTGACTTCTGCAGGTAGTGGGCGCTCGGGAACTAGGCAGCCAACTAGTAATGCCAGGGAAGTAACAAAGCAATATAAAGATATTCTTACCCATGCAGTGGATTCTGGCATTTGGAACCCATTTAATACATCTTTTAAAGTCCCATTTAAATAAGGTAATGTTTGGAAACATTTGTTCTTTGAAATGATTTTTCTTTCTTTTTTTTTTTCAATGATTGCTTCTAAATTTATTCTCTTTTTCGCCTTCTGGTTATGTCTCAGTACTGCTGCTAATTCCATCAGACTTTGCATTTGATTCACATGTGAACTGATTTAACTGCTTTCTGGAAGTCTCTAATGTGTTTCCTAGTAGATAGTAAGCATATTAGGATATTCTCAGTGACTGGTAACAAGAACCCTACTCAAACTAAAGGGACTTTTTTGCCTTCCTTAACTAGAAGCCTGAAAGAACAACAAATTGCAGGAATGTTTCAATTTGGAATTTTGCTCCATTTCTCTGCAATACTCTTAGTTCAGCATGTCTCTATGTTTTCTTTAGCTTGATCCTTCTTGTAATTGTAACACAGCTGCCATCAATGATTAAGACATCATGCTTCCTCATTCACATCTCAGTGGAGTATTTAACTTTCCTTTGCTCTCCAATAAGTGTTGGAAGGACTTTCCCAGACAACCCCTTGTGCCATATTATCCAGGCATGAGGTTAATTTCCATTCTTAACAAGTCACTAATGAGGAGACTACCAAGACCAAAACCAGTTTTACCCTTTAATCTGAGGTCAGTTACACAAACCTTACTGTTCCTTTTGAGTAGAAGAAAGTAAAATCATTATCATAACCATCATCATCACCACTTAAAATAGGTTTTGGGAGTTAAAAATATTGGTTTTCATTATGGACATTTTTTTAAATTAGAGACTCCCACAACTGTGTCCTGCCACTAACACCCAGTGACCTATTCCCTCAACATGGACCTTCATGTAGTATTTCTCTAAAATTCTTAATGTCTAACTCATTCATTCTCATAACCCTCTTCCAATCCTTTTCCAACCAAACACATTCCTGCTCCTTGGAGTTTGCTAAATAAAAATAAATAAATATATGCATGTTATTCATTCTTGAAATAACTTGCTGATTGATTGGTATATATTTTAGAAAGCTTTGTGAGGAATAATGTACAGGAATACAATTTGTTAATTATGATAATTACTGTCATGTTTTGATTAATAAAGTTTGTGAATACATCTCTTCAAGAATGTTACCCCCACCGGGCTCGGTGGCTCAGCCTGTAATCCCACACTTTGGGAGGATGGGGTGAGTGGATTGCCTGAGCCCATGGGTTCGAGACCCGCCTGGACAACTTGGTGAGACCTCATCTCTACAATAAACAAAAAAATCAGCCGGGCATGGTAGCACGTGCCTGTAATTCTGGCTACTTGGAAGGCTGAGGCAGAAGGATCACTGGAGTCCAGTGGGTTAAGGCTGCAGTGACTGGGAGCAGCCACCACACTCCAGTCTGGGCGACAGAGTGAGACTCCAACTCAAAAAAAAAGAATGTTACCCTCCACTAAAATCACATTTCTATGAGAAAATAAGTTTATTTTCCATCATTTCTACTGCCATAAATTTAATTATTAATTAGCCAATGACTGTAAATTTAAATATCATTTTTCTATTGATTAAGTCAATAGAAATGATGTTGCACAATATAATCCTGAAGTTAGAAAAATGGGCATCTGCATTTTTGATAAACAAAGGCTACACACAATTTTAATATTCTGTGGATAGATGCAACAAAGTTTTTTTATTGAATGTCATCAGGGCCTTCATATTTGTTGTTCATTTCATCCTTTTTTGTAAGTTAGATAAGTAATCTTTATTTTACAGATAAAGTTTATGAGTTAAAACCACTTATGAGTTTAAATAGGAAGTCATAATGGTTATTCTGAAATCATTTAAAAATATATATTTTGCTACACGCTAAGCTTATGCATCTGTAGTGTGGGCCAGTAGACAGATGGCATATTTGACCAGAAAAGTTTTAAAGAGGTAAGAATGTTACAACAGATTAATAATCAAGAACAATCACTATTCTCTATTTGATATAGTTTATAAGATATGTTAAAATATCTCTGCTACACAAAGACAATAATTTTTCTAAAATGTCCCAATATATAAATAACATAAAATTAGGATTTCAATATTGATATAAGCTTATTCAATAGCACATATTTTTTAAAAAGCTCTCTGTAATTTCAGCAATCTCAATTATTGCTTAATTAGACCTCTAGGTCTTCATTTGGTGCCTATTATTTTAAACCAAAATCACACACTTTGAATAAATGCTTGAATATTAACGTGCTAAACATTTCTGTAGAATCACTAAATGCTTACCACCGGGCTCGGTGTCTCAGCCTGTAATCCCGTGCCTTTGGGAGGCTGAGGTGAGTGGATTGCCTGAGTCCATGGGTTCGAGACCCACCTGGGCAACTTGGTGAGACCTCTTCTCTACAATAAAAATCAAAATTTTGCCGGGAGTGATAGCACATGCCTGTAGTTCCAGCTACTCGGAAGGCTGAGGCGGAAGGGTCGCCAGAACCCAGCAGGTCAAGGCTGCGGTGGCCGGGAGCGGCCATTGCACTCCAGTCTGGGTGACAGAGTGAGACTCCAAATCAAATAAATAAATAAATAAATAAATAAATGATCCCATTCAGAATCATGTTAAATTTAGTTATTGTTTCTTATTTTTACTGACCTTGATAATTTTCAGGAATGCTGTTCTGGTATTTTGTGCACTGTTCTCAAATGGTATCTGTCTGATGTTTTTCCGATGATAAAACTGGGGTTATCTATAGGTTACTGTATAGTCTTTTTTTAGTTTAGTGTCAATAAGTAGTTTAAAAAATATATGAGAAGCTGGTACTATTGCTTTGCTCTCTCTATATAGAACTTTCCCCATTTCCTGAAAAAAGTTGATTTTACTATAAATTCCATTTGATATAATTTTTAAAAATCTTTCCATATAGCATACAACTAGATCATAATAGCTTCAGATAGCATTCTCATGTTTTACTTAAATAGGTTATGAAGGTGAGAAAATAGCAAAATCAGGTATTTTAAGATTGCTTTAAAACAATTGACCGTTCATAGACTTTTTTTTAAATTTAAGCATTTGACTTGCTTATTAATAACCAAAATATTTGCCTAAAGCAATATTTATAGAAGTAGGTTTTATCATTATCTTTAATTTAAACTAATTTGTTCATATTTCTTCCTTATTGGATTTCTAAGTTAACATTTAAAAAAATTGCTTTTTTGTTTTCTAAAGTCGGATAGTCTGACAAGATTTTGTTCATTATATTATTGCTTTCTTGGCATAAGCTTTTTTGTATCATCTTCAACATTTTTTATCTGTTAGTATGAGAATGCAATTTCTGCTCTAAATACTGCAGCTTTTAATACATTGAGAATTTCCTTTAATTTTCCAGTATGCCATAAACAATTTATAAAACATTTGTATAAAATAGAAAATTTTTTTGGCTCAGATATCCACTTATAAGTGTAAACCCAAAATAAAATTTTCAGCCCCCAACTGACTGAATGGACCCCCTCTGAGCCAAGAGTAATCTGAAAGACGAACTCCAGGCCAAGACGAGGAAGGAGATCAGATACATTTTAATATATCCTCTCCTTTGCGGAGTTTTAGCTACAACTGACTAGCATTAATATTAAAATGAAGACCATAAGACTGCCAAAACAGATGGTGGCAATAAGATACCAAATTCCAACCTGACTCTGGGATGACAACACAAGATAGATAGTAGGTGCCTAAGGAAATAAAAATATCTTACCCTAAAATATGTTTTGTTGACATATTTAGAAATGACCCTGTGATGCCATCTCTTGGGGGAATGTGCATATGCAGAGAATCTCCTTCCCTAGGAAGAGTCTGACACCTTTTATTTTGCATTTATTTATTTTTTGAGGGGGTGGGACTTGGTTCACTTTATTTTTTTGTATGAAAACCCTGTGTTTTCAACTGCCACCACTGGAGCCTGGGTCCTCTGCATGGAGACTCTAGCGTGGTCTTGAAGAGATGGTGGGTGAATTCCTGTTAAGGAGACTTGGTGAATACCATCTCTTTCCAGAGATCAGGGGTCAAGTAACTATAGGTCTTAGAGATGGCATCAAAGGTGGCCTTGGTGAAGTTGCCCAGGGTGGCAGTGCAGCCTCTGACCGAGGTATAGCAGTCATTGATGCCAGCCATCATCAGCAGTTTCTTGGGCACGCCCCGAGACGATGCCAGTGACCCTGGGGGCAGGGATAAGGCGCACCAGCACAGAGCCGCAGCGGGCAGTCACCTTGCAAGGGACGGTGTGGGGCTTGCCGATCTTGTTCCCCCAGTAGCTTCTCCGCACAGGGACGATGGACACAGCTTGACTAGCATGATGGCTCCCTGATGGCAGTGGCTACTTCTTTGGAGCACTTAGGCCTAGACCTAGGCCATTGTAGTCCCCGATGGCAACAAACGCCTTGAATCTGGTCCGCTGGCCAGAGCGGGTCTGCTTTCGCACGGGCTCGATCTTCAAAACTTCATCCTACAGAGAGGCTCCAAGGAAGAAGTTGATGATATCAGACTCCTTGACGGGCAGGAAGAAGAGATTGACCTCCTCCAGTGACTTGATCGTCCTGTCCTTGACCAGGCGACTAACTTGGTGATTGGCATCCACTCCTTGTCCTCGACCTTGCCTTCACGAACTCCGCGGCCTCACCCCGACCGGACCACTGCCGCGACCTTGGCCCTGGAGGCCGCTTCGGAAACCTCCGAGAGAACAACCCAGGTTCCCATTGCGGGACCCTGGGGCCTCCGGGCCCTCCCGCTGCACCAGCGTCATGAGCCATTTGGTGTTTTTTTGTTTGTTTGTTTTGGAGAAAAAGCGAGTCTGACACCTTTTAAAACATTTACCAACTATTTTCTCTGAAACTTGTTATTTAGAGACTTCATCTACCTAACAATAACTTTGGCTTCCACAAGCATCCTTATCCTAACGCAATTCTTTTCACTGCTTTCTCTTTCAACCAATTGCCAATCAGAAAATCTCTGAATCCATCTATGACCTGTATGCCCCCCACTTTGAGATGTCCTGCCTTTCTGGGCCAAACCTAATGCAAACATCCCGTGTATTGATCTATGCCCTTGCTTGTAAACTCCTATACCCCTAAAAGGTATAAAACCAAGAAGCAACCAGTCACCTTCGGCACATAATCTCAAAATTTATTGGTACTGTGCCTCTGGCCTTGGTCATTCATATTTGGCTCAGAATAAACCTCTTTGAATAATTTTTTGGCTTTTTCATCAACATAAGTAATACGTACTACAGTAAGTCACCTGCATACAAATGAGCTCCTTCCCAAGAGTTCATTCATAAGTCTAATTTGTTTAAGTTCAACTAACACAAGGTAGCCTAGGTACCCAACCAACACGATCAGCTATATAGTAGTACTATGCTCTAAGAGGTTTATAGTACTTTTAACACAAATAATACATTAAAACCAAACACAAAAAATGAAGAAAACATTTTTAATCTTATAGTATATTACCTTGCATGCACATCACAATGTATGCCAGACACGTGAAAATAACTTATGTGACTGAACCACCCTTTACTGGTATGGGTCCTGTATTTTCGTCTAACATGCATACAGAGGCTGATGAAATCTCTTGGCTGCTACTCCTCTTCCAACCCTAATTTACAAACAGATAGAAAGAGGCAAAAATTCTGTCAATCCTAAGAGATTTGTCTTGTGCCACCTACTAGAAGTCCCAAAAGAATGTATCAATGAATGATCCTCTGAGTATTTTTTTGTAGAGATTCATTTTTGCATTTTTTCTTGTATATTAAGAATTTAGTTTCCCTGTAGAGAATTTAAATTTTAGTTCTAGCCACAATGAATGTAATTTCCATTTTAAAATTTAAGACTGTGACAATTTCATACAATTTTGTCCTTTTACTTTCCCATTCCCTTGGACATTAGGTCTAAGTTATTGAGAGTGTGCTAAAGACACTTGGAAAGAGTATGGCTTTGGGTCATTTGCTATGCAACTATCTCTGAAGCAGTCATTGTTTTATTTGATTCCTAAACGTCTATGCAGTTAGCCACTGAAATGCTCCTTATTCCTAGGCACCAGGCCTCTTGAAATCCAAGGGTTTTCTCCCTGATTTCCTGCCAAAATTGGAGTTGTAGGAATCATTCTGTTTCCAAAATATTCTTAAATTCTCTACATAAAATCAACATAGGGGCACAGGATAGAAACTATAGAAAAGACCCAAGTCCAGTAAAGGTGCAGCTATAGTTATAAATTAGCAGATCTGTTGGTTTGCACAGACACCTTTTAACAATTGACTATCTTCATGTCCTAACTCTCTTGGGAAGGGAGAAACTGTTCCAGAGACTGTTAAACATATTTTTCCTTAAAACAATGAGCCATCCATCTCCTGGATGGCATCCTGAAGTTTAATCGGCCAAAGGGCATGAATAACTTTTGTCACTAGGAATTTCCCCTCCAGCATCTATTGTTCACCAGATTTGTAACTTCCCTAATTGCTGCTATAGATAGATAAGGCTAAGACTGGTGTTTAAGATGTTTTTCAGATTCAACATTTTGATAGACCTTCTTGTGTCAACTACAGCAATGACCTGTGAACTCCAACCAGAAAATGACTTGGCAAAAGAAAGGCGGTCTTAACATCTCTGTGATTTAATTCCCCAACCAATCAGCAGTCCTAGGCCCACCTGCCAATTCCCTTAAAAAAACCCTAGCTTGGCTGGTGTGGTGGCTCATGTCTGTAATCCCAACACTTTGGGAGGCAGAGGGAGAGGATTGCCTGAGTCCGCAGGTTCAAGACAAGCCTGGGCAACATGGTGAGGCCTCGTCTCTACAATAAATCAAAAATTTAGCTGGGTGTGCTGGCGCATGCCTGTAGTTCCAGCTACTTGGAAGGTCAAGGCAGAAGGACACCTGAACCCAGCAGGTTGAGATTGCAGTGGCAGCAAGCAGCATGCCACTGCACTCCAGCCTGGGACAACAGAGTGAAATTCTGACTCAAACAAAACAAAACAAAAAAACCAAAAACCCTCACCTCTGAATTCTCAGGGAGGCAGTTTTCAGAAATATCTCCCATCTTCCTCACTCAGCTACTTTGTTATATTAAACTTTTCTCTACTATAACAGTTGTGTCAATCTTAGTGCTTCTGAGAAGCAGGCATAAGAATCCAGTCAGGCTGTAACATCCTCATCAATTCTTTTATATCCCTCCTTCTTTAAGCCCAGAAAAATTATTCTCTAGGCAAAAAGTCCCATTCTCAATTAATCTCTCTTTTCTACATTCTACTTAGGACTTTAGTTCCTTTAAAAATTAAAATTGGAAAGTCACCTTTCCTCCTGTTTTTGTCTGGTAAATTGGATTTTGGTAGGAATTCTATTTCTCTTATTTTCCTTTTCTCCCTCTCAATTCCTCTCCCACATCTTTATACTCCTCAAGGAAAATTTGAGAAAGGTAATCAGCATTTATTACTCTTGTGGTCCCCTGGACCCCTCCCTTGAAGAACTGCACAAAAACCCCTTTTGACTGGAGGAGAGACTAGGTCCCCATGAAGGAACCTGCAGTACTTGGGCAATTATATAGAATATTAATTTCCTAATTTCCTAGGAGATCTACGGTGATTTACATCAGAAGAGAATACTCAAAGCTTTTCAAGACTGTTGAAACAACGGTTTATTTTAACATACTGGGGACCTACTGTAGTGGGAGACAGAGAGATCATGACACCGAGACTATTATAGGAAGTGGCACTTTATTATGCTGGCCAGCTTGGCAGGCTCGATGGGCTAAATGCTTCCAGGTCAAGCCCTGCATAATGGGAGAAGTGGGGTCTTATACCTTCATTTAGGTAAGGGAGAGGGGTCGTGTTGAGTGATGATACATTCTCTTTTGAATTTGCAAGGTGGTGTTCAGAAAAATCAGATTTTTCAAAGAACAAATGGTCTCCAGGAACTGCAGGGCTGTAACCTATCAACTTTAAAAGAGGGGTTTTGGATAAGTCTGTGAATTAGTTACTCTTTTGCATTTCCATGAGGCCATCAGTCTCTAGCCATTTGGCCTTTTTCAAACAAAACTGGCCTGGTGGGTCTTTAAAGCTTGCAGCTTGACTTTCAAAAGGACATACCTTTAACTGCTACCAGCCCCCCTTTCTGCCACAGGGTTAGTGGGAGACAATTTGTCATCCCAGGTGATTACCATGGGGCCAACTGCTGACCCCGAAGCAGCTGCTCATGTGTTTCTGCCTTCATTCACGCAATCATACAAGAAATATATATTTGAGCATTTGCCACACTCCCCCTTTGATGCTTGATCTTTTATGAATCTAAAGCATCATCATTCTTAATTTGGTGCATTAATATTATATGGGCCGCAGTTTTCTGTTCAACAACTGCTTCCACAAACTTAGAAATGGCGTTTATAATTATTGGGGCTATGCAAGGGAGGATAAGACAGGATCCCACCAATAAGACTATAGATTCAATAATATACTTTAAATCCTCCCAGACCCGAGAACATGTTTTCAAATTAACTGCCGATTTTTATGCATTGCCATTTTTGCACCAGGACATGGGCAAGTCTTCTAATATTGGTGGCTATATCAGTTATAACTTTACCATTACTATCTATTTGCAAACAACAGAGCTATTACATTTACCATATACTACCATATACTTCTACTTTTTCCACCAGCAGGTAGTTCAAAGCTAAGCTTGATTGATAAATAGCTGCACACATTTGGGCTTACTGCTGAGCAACAAGCTCAAAAGTCATGGCTGTTTGATTAGTTATAATTTTTAAGACAGTTTGTAACCTAATAATGGAATTTAGCATATATATAGGTGTGCGGTATTTCTGACTACCATCTTGTGCCCATGTGGCTGGGCCATAAATATTTATAATTCTCTGGGGTGGCCATTTGTTACTTTTCCAAACCTGCATCCCTCCTATATTAGGAACTTGGTTGAGGGATCGAGCATCTTGTGTTTTGAGGCTTTCATAAAAGAGAATGCCTAGTTTATCCCCCCTTGGGTTAGGGAGGAGGAAAAATCCTGGCTGGATTATTTCTATGGTACATGTGCCTTTCCATGATGCTGGGAGCTGGGCATATGCTGAGAGGACAGTAATAAAGTATACCATAGACTTAGGTTAAGAGCATGCTATAACCCAATAAATATGTAATCGGCTTGTGGACAATAGCACAGCCATTTTTAGTTTTTACTTTTCTGTCTTAAAACATAACCTGTAACTGTTTAAAGTTCCAGTTATGGGAAAAACTGCAAAGCTCCAGTTATTCTTCCCTTATCTCACTTTCCCTTAACAACAACCAATCAGGTGCCAGGGGGTAATCACCTAAGTTTCCAGATGTCTCTGCAACTTCCCTAGCTAGTGGACCAAGGTCAGCCCGAGTCAGGCTAGCCAATCCTCCACGATTAAGCTGACCACCAGAGGAACTACCCAATTAAATGGTAACAAAACTGGAAAGCCCCCCAAACTCTTCCTCCCTTTGTGTAAAAGTATAAAAGGCATCTTCTTAAAGAAATCAGAGCCTCTGAATGTACTCTGCTGTGTCGGTTGTTGACAGAGGTCCAGGCTCGTGCTTGTAAATAAAGACCCTCTTGAACTTTCATCAGAATTGGCTCTTGGTGGTCTCTCGGATTGAACTTTTGGCCACTACATGTGGGGGCTCATCCGGGATCCCAGAGACCCCCCCCCAGACCCCAGTCTGGAGGGTTTTCAGGCCGGCATTCGGTAAGTCGCTCCCGGGTTAGCGCATCTGTGTTCTGTGTTTCAGGTGGAGCTCCACACTTTGTTCTGAGGTCGGTATCAGGCTAGGCGGACGTGCTGGAAAGCCGCTAGCCGGGGCTCGTGGGAGACATCTCACGTCCCTATCCGGAAGACAAGGTCTTCGTCTGTGGGGAAGGTCAGACTTGTAGACGGTCTGTCTCTCCCCTATCGTACTTTCAGATTTGCGGCCGCTACTGTCTGTCTCTTGTCGAGTCTCTTGCCGTTTTCCCTTTGTTTGCTCGGTTGTGTTTGTTGGGGCAACAGTACTGACGAGTGAGATGGGACAGACTCAAATAACGCCGTTAACTCGCATGACTGAAAACTTTTCAGAACTAGAGAAAAGAGCTCACAATTTGAGTGTCGAAATTCACAAGAAGTAGTTCCGGGATCTGTGTGCCACTGAGTGGCCCGCCTTTAATGTGGGCTGGCCACGAGAAGGGATTTTTCTAACGAGTGTTCTTTTGCAGGTCAAGAATGTTATTCTCCAAAGAGGCTCCCAGGGCCACCCAGACCAACTACCTTATATACTGGTCAGGCACGATATAGTGGAATCCCCTCCCCCTTGGGTGAAAACCTATCTTCCTACCCTGTTAAAGGCATTGAGCGTACTCACGATACAGGAGAAGGGGCAGAATCTTTGGAGCTGCCAGAGAGTGTGTCGTCACAGCCTCGCGAGAAGCAGAATCCCTTCCATAAGCCCCCAAAGAACCCCTTTTACCCCATTCTCCCTGATTCTAACTTGGAAGAGATGATTTCCCCCCCATGCCAGTCAGCTCCCCCTAGGCCTTCAGCCCCGCCTGCACCCCAAGGCGCCGCTGCCACCGCTGCGGAGGCGGAGCCAGGAGCAGCCGGGAGGGAAGGCAAGGAGGAGAAATGGATGGACCAGCAGCTGGAACTCGAGGGAGGGTCACCAGGGCGGGTGGTCCTGGAATGGGTCCAGCTGACTCCATGGTAATTTTGCCACTGAGAGTGACTGGGCCCCCAGATGAGGCCGGGAACCAACCCAGGCATTATTGGCCATTTTCCACTAGCAATTTATACAACTGGAAAACGCAAACTGCTACTTTCTCTGAGAATCCTAGAGGGCTGATTAACTTGCTGGAAAGCATTCTCTTTACCCACCAGCCTTCCTGGGATGATTGCCAGATGCTTCTACAGGTATTATTCACCACTGAAGAAAAAGAAAGAATCCAGATGGAGGCCCGGAAGCTGGTTCCGGGAGTTGATGGACAGCCCACCACCAATCCTGATCTTATTAATGAGACTTTTCCCCTTTCCCGACCTGAATGGGATTTTAACACAGCAGAAGGTAAGGAGAAACTTCGGGTCTACCACCAGGCTCTGATGGCAGGTCTCCGGGCAGCGGCTCGTAAGCCCACTAATTTGGCTAAGGTATATAACATAAGATAGGACAGGAATGAGAGTCCAGCCGCTTTTTTAGAGCGTATTACAGAAGCCTTCTGTCAATACACCCCAACGAATCCAGAGGCACCAGAAACCAAAGCGGCTGTGATCATGGCGTTCATTATTCAGGCAGCACCAGATATCAAAAGAAAGCTGCAGAAAGTAGAAAGATTAGGAGAGAAAAGTTTACAGGATCTGCTGGAGGTGGCTGAGAAAGCCTATAACAATAGGGAGAGTCCGGAAGAACACCAGGATAGATGTAGTGAACGGCAGACCAGGGAATTAGCCAGAATTCTCCTGGCTGCCACCACCCATGACCCCAAGGAAAAACAGAAGCAGCTAAAAAAATTGGCTTCTGAGTCAGGCAACAAACCGGGGGACCCCCCAGCCGAATCGCAACAAGATAGGGAGAAATCAGTGCTTCTACTGCAAGGAGGAAGGGCACTGCATAAAGAACTGCCCTAAGTGCCCTCCCCGACCTGAGAACAAAGTGACTGTACTTGTAACTGAATAGGGAGGTCAGGGCTCAGAGTCCCCCCCTGAGCTCCGGGTAACCTTGGAGGTAGGGGGGAAACCCATGACTTTTCATGTGGATTCAGGAGTGGAGCGATCCATATTATTAAAACCACAAGGCCCTCTCTCAGACAAAATCTCATGGGTTCAAGGAGCTAATGAGATAAGACCGGCACACTGCACCACTAAGAGAACCGTGAATTTAAGCACTGGTACGGTCGCCCATGAGTTCTTAGTTCTTCCTGATTGCCCGTACCCTTTGTTTGGGAGAGATCTGTTAACCAAAGTGGAAGCAAACCTCAGCTTTCGGTCGGACAGGGTGACAGTAACAGATTCAGTTGGGCGTCCCCTGCAGATTCTAACTGTAAAATTAGAAGATGAATACAGGCTGTGTCAGGCCCACGACCCAGAGATGGAATTGGACATTCAGGACTGGCTTCGGGAAATTCCCCTAGCCTGGGCAGAAACTGGAGGAATAGGGTTGGCTAAACACAGGCCAGCAGTGTTTGTGGAACTAAAGCCTGGAGCGGACCCAGCCCGGGTCTGGCAGTATCCAATCCCTGTGGCAGCACGAAATGGGATAATCCCCCACATACGGTGGCTACTGGATGAGGGAATATTGCGGCCTTGTCAGTCTGCCTGTAATACACCTTTGTTGCCAGTGCAAAAGCCAAATTCAATTGACTACCAGCCTGTTCAGGACTTACGGGAAGTAAACCGCCGGGTGATGAACATACACCCCACGGTCCCTAATCCCTATACCCTACTCACTGCCCGGGCCCCGGACAAGGTTTGGTACATGGTATTAGATTTAAAAGATGCCTTTTTCAGCTTACCGTTGTCCCCACGAAGTCAGGACATCTTCGCCTTCGAGTGGCTGGACCCAGAAAGAGGAATCAGTGGGCAACTCACCTGGACCCGGCTTCCCCAAGGGTTTAAAAACTCTCCCACCATCTTTGATGAAGCCTTTCATGAAGACCTGGGTGAGTTCTGTAACACACACCCCACCCTAACCCTGTTGCAGTACGTGGATGATACTCTGCTAACTGCAGAAAATCGGGATGCGTACTTACAAGGCACCAGAGATTTGCTGCAAACACTAGGTGCTCTAGGCTATCGAGCCTCGGCCAAAAAGGCTCAGATCTGCAAAACTGAAGTAAGTTACCTGGGCTACAAACTGAAAGATGGGCAGAGATGGCTATCGGATGCCTGGAAGGAAACAGTACTGAGAATTCCACAACCACAGAATGTACGACAGGTACGTGAGTTCTTAGGATCAGCTGGCTTTTGCTGCCTATGGATTCCTGGGTTTGCTGAGCTCGCCCAGCCATTATATGAGGCTACCAAAAATAAGTCCAACCTCATATGAATGGAGGACATGAACAGATCTTTTAAAACTCTTAAACAAGCCCTGGTGTCAGCCCCAGCTCTGGGACTGCCAGATCTGACTAAACCCTTTTTCTTGTTTGTTGATGAGTCTAAGGGAATAGCCAAAGGAGTACTGTTGCAGCAAATAGGGCCATGGAAAAGGCCAGTGGCATACTTGTCAAAAAAGTTAGACTCCATGGCTGCCGGGTGGCCCCAATGACTATGAATCATCGTGGCAGTTGCCACTATGGTCAAGGACGCTGACAAAATCACCATGGGAAAAGAACTACATGTCACCACCCCTCATGCTGTGGAGGGAGTTCTAAAACAACCACCCGACAGACGGATAAGTAATGCCCGGCTAACTCATTATCAAAGTCTCCTTTTAAACCCAGCCAGAATCTTGTTTCAGACTCTGGCTACTCTAAATCCAGCTACCCTGCTACCCGACCCGGATGGGGAAGGCCCCCTGCACGACTGCCAGGACATCCTGGCGCAGGTCCACGGAATACGGGAAGACCTCCGGGACAGGCCCCTAACCAATGCCGAAGAAACCTGGTACACAGACGGCAGCAGCTTCGTGTGGG
>NW_007246001.1:168099-170725 GCF_000164805.1 Carlito syrichta
CCTGAAATGTCTCAAGAAAGTTTCGTAAGTGTATATTTCTTTATGTGTCAGGAATTTTCCCATCTTAGGCTCTTATGTTCTTCAGAGTCCCGTGATCGCCTCCCTTGTCCAGATGTCCTCGTTACTTTTATCTTGCAGTGCTTGTTTCTAAAGAGAACTCAAAAGAAGCTTTTAGTAATGTTTCCCAGGCCCCTCAAGGTTGCTTTCTGTTTTAGCTGATCTGTCATAAAAATGTCTGATTATTATATTATGAGTTCAGTGAAAACCTACTCTATAAATGTTAACTTAGAGTTTTAACTATAAAATTAAGTAAAAACCTTAACATTAACCTTTATCCTAAGTCAGTGAAAACAGTATTATAAATCACCTACATAACTCCTAGATAAGTGCTAGAACTTATAATGAATTCATAATGAACTTACTATAAACTTGTGCTTCTAAAAAACCTTATATCTAAACACTAAACTGCATAATTCAAAATTAAATGAGTGAATACACTTATATCATTTATCACTTAAGCAATATCTAGTAACTTATAACCAAGTAAAAGAAAGCATTCTTGATGTGCTTCAGAGTTTAACTCTTGCATATGTTAGAAAAGGCCAAGTGGCATAGTGGGAAAATGGAAAAATAAACCATGACATTTCCAGGTTAGCTGTGAGTACTTCACATAAACATGCCATTTTCTTCTTCCACGACTGCACAGAATTCTTCGGCAGTATCAAGCAGCAAAGGTGGAAGACAGAAGGGCCTCAGCTTCCTGGGCTAGCCCTGCAGCCCGGGGTCTTCGGCCCCCCCAGACCCTGTCAATCAGGTGGGCCTCCAAGTCTGGCTCCCAACACACGACTGCCAGGACATCCTGGCGCAGGTCCATGGAATATGGGAAGACCTCCGCAAACGGCCCCTAACCAACGCTGAAGAAACCTGGTACATAGACGGCAGCAGCTTTGTGCGGGGTGGAACCAGATATGCTGGGGCAGCGGTGACTACAGAGACTGAGACCTTATGGGCAGCGCCACTTACGGCCAGAACCTCGGCACAGCGAGCTGAGTTCATCGCCCTCCTAGTCATGGGAAAAAGGCAGAGAATAAATGTTTATACTGACAGCAGGTATGATTTTGCAACTGTGCACATTCATGGAGCCATCTATAAGGAAAGGGGGCTCTTAACTGCAGAAGGAAAGGCTATCAAAAATAAAACTGAAATCCTTGAGTTGTTACAGGCACTCTGGCTACCCAAAGCACTGGCCATAATACATTGTCCAGGACACCAGAAGGAGGACACGCCAGTGGCACGGAGAAACCATCTGGCAGATGCTGAGGCCAAAAAGGTGGCCCTTTCTGTGAACCATATTCTAATGACCACACTGCCAGACTCTGGGCCCCCGGATATGCCGGAAAACCCGAACTATACAGAGGAGGATTTAAAATGGATAAATGGGCAGCCTGGAGTTATGTTCTCAAGTGGCTGGTGGTGGATCCAACACTGGGATACGACCACCAGCAAATGGGATGTTATCCTTCCAGAACAGTTGGGTCGGCAACTGCTTATAAAAATGCACAGAAGTACCCACATGGGAACCAGAAAGATGGAAGAATTAATACACCATGCAAACATAGTTATGCCCAACGTTCGACAAATAATCGGACAAATTATAAATCAATGTCAGGCTTGTCAGGTTGTCAATGCAACCAATCCCAAACAAAGCCCGGGAACCAGACTTTGAGGAAACCAGCCAGGAGTGTACTGGGAAGTGGACTTCACTGAGGTGAGACCAGGAAAGTACAGATACAAGTACTTACTAGTGTTTATAGACACCTTTTCAGGGTGGACGGAGGCACTCCCTACCAAGAATGAAACCACACAGGTGGTGGCCAAGAAACTCTGGGAAGATCTGATGCCCAGGTATGGCTTCCCAGTCCAGATCGGATCAGACAACGGCCCCAGCTTCATCTCTAAGGTAATACAGGGAGTAGCTCAGACCCTGGGGGCGGATTGGAAATTACACTGTGCATACAGGCCCCAGAGCTCAGGACAGGTAGAAAGAATGAATAGAACCCTAAAAGAGACCTTAACTGAATTAGTCCAGGAGACTGGCAGGGACTGGGTGACTCTCCTTTCCTTTGCGCTATATAGGGTGCGTAACTCACCCTATAAGCTGGGGTTTACTCCTTTTGAAATCATGTCGCTCACCCCTGACCAGCAGGAAGGAGGCAACAACAACGTGTTCTTCTCAAAGCGGTTTATTCAGCCTTTACGCCATGCCAGCTTCTTCTCTTCTTCTTCTTCTTCTTCCCTCTTCTTCCCCGTTGTCCCGTACTTATATCCCTTGGTCTCCACCCACAAGTCCCGTTCCAGCGTGTCAGCAATTCATTGGCTCTGCAGCGTTGCACTTGCGCGGTGCGCAGTGGAGGAGGGCCCGGCGGTATATCATGAGCCTAATCATGGGACTTGGCAGAGGTCCCGGGCGCCATCTTGGCTCAGGCCGCGCTCTCCACATCTCCCCCTTTTTTGTTTTATGAACGAGAGAATGCCTGTCTTAGGTTGTCCCTTGCGGAAACGTTCCTTACCCGTCATTGGGAATACAAGCAGCGCTGGCCTGTCCCCTGTCTTAGGTTGGTAACGT
>NW_007246002.1:0-1565 GCF_000164805.1 Carlito syrichta
GACGGATGGATGGATGGATGATGGACAGACAGACATATGGATGGATGGATGGACAGACGGATGGATGGATGGATGGACGGACGGATGGATGGACGGACGGACGGATGGATGGATGGACAGAGAGTTGGATAGATGGATGGATGGATGGATGGACAGATGGATGGACAGGTGGGTAGATAGATAGGTGGATGGGTAAGTGGATGGATAGGTGGGTGGATGGATGGTTGGATGAGTGGGTGGATGGACGGATGGACGGACACATGGATGGATGGGCAGGTGAGTGAGTAGATGGGTGGGTGGATGAGTGAATGGATAGATGGACAAGCAGACAGATGAGCGGGCATGTGAGGAAGTGGACGGATGAATGGGTGGGTAGGTGGATGGATGCAGGAACAAAGGTGTGGCTGGAGGTTGGATGCCTGAGTGAGTTTCCACCTCGGGACATTTGTCTTTGGGATTCTCTTGCCTGGATTATTCTCCAAATTACGCCTTTCGCTTATTTAATTTAAGACTCCTATTAAGTGCAATTTCCTCAAAGAAGCCTTCCCAGACCACCCAATCTAAAATAGAACCTTCTTTGATTCTGTAGCCTCCTATTTTGTTTGTTTGTTTGTTTGTTTCTATGTGTGTTTGTTTTTGCCCAGGTTAGAGTGCAGTGGCATGATCACAGCTCACTGCAACCTTGAACTCCTGGGCTCAAGGGATCCTCTCACCTCAGCATCCCAAGTAACTAGGACTATAGGTGTGCACCACCATGCCCAGGTAATGTTTTGTTTTGCTTTGTTTTGCTTTGTTTTGCTTAGAGACTTGTCTCACTATGTTGCCCAGGCTGGTCTTGAACTCCTGGTCTCAAGCAATCCTCTTGTCTCAGTCTCCCAAAGTGTTGGGATTATAGGCATGAGCCACCACACCCAGGCTTTCTGCCCATTTCCAATATGTACAAATAGGGTCAAGTCCTTTGTGACATGCAAATTGCAACAAATGAGATAAAACATCAGCCTTCTCATTTATAGAGGACGTTTTCCATGTTTGCAAAGATTTCAGAGACTTCCAAGATCAAACCTCACCCTTCCTCCCTAGCTGTTTATCAGATCCTTCCACTCATTCAACAGATGTTTACTGAAGGCCTACTGTATACCAGGCCCTGTACTAGGTGTTGGTGGTGATAGAGCCGTGAGCAGCACCGAGAAGGCATCTGCCGCCATGGAGCGTTCATTTGAGGGGTGAGAAAAAGCAAGCAAGCAAATACCTACTATGGTTGGGAGGGATGAACACTATTAAAAACACAGGAGTAGTCCCAGCCACTCGGGAGGGTGAGGTGGAAGGATCATCTGAGCCCAGGAGGTTGAGGCTGCGGTGAGCTGTGACCGTGCCACTGCACTCCAGCCTGGGTGACAGAGATCCCGACAAGGAAGGATGGACGAGAGGGAGGGAGGGAGAGAGAAAGCAAGGAAGGAAGGAAAGAGGCAGATGGACAGTTGAATCGTTTTTTTAAAATTGTTCCCAATAGAAATATTGGGAGTGTTGGCCAGGCTCAGTGGCTCAGTCTGTAATCCCAGCGCTTT
>NW_007246002.1:1821-6291 GCF_000164805.1 Carlito syrichta
CGCCTGTAGTTCTGGCTACTCGGAAGGCTGAGGCGGAAGGATGGCCGGAGCCCGGCGGGTCGAGGCTGCGGTGGCCGGGAGCGGGTCTGGGTGACAGAGTAAGACTCCAACTCAAAAAATAAAAGAAATATTGAGAGAGTTACAAAATTTCCACTAGATATTGAGGGGTATAAAGTGAAATTCTTCCCATCAGTCTCTTCCCCACCTCTCTACCTTGAGATATTCACTGTGGAGAGTTGAGAGCTAGGGTTATAATCCCTACTTTATTTTTTATTTATTTATTTAGAGTTAGAGTCTCACTCTGTCGCCCAGGCTGGAGTGCAGTGGCCGCTCCCACCCACTGCAGCCTCAACCCACTGGGCTCAGACGATCCTTCCCCCTCAGCCATCCAAGCAGCCGGACCTACAGGCATGCACTACCACACCCGGCTAATTTTTTGATTGATTGTAGAGATGAGGTTTCACCAAGTTGCCCAGGCTGCTCTCGAACCCCTGGGCTCAGGCAATCCTCTCACCTCCTCCTCCCAAAGTGCTAGGATTACAGGCGTGAGCCGCCATGGCCGGCCAATCCCCACTATAGTGGATGAGGAAACTGAGGCTCAGAGAAGCCAAGAGATTTGCCTGGGGTCACACAGCCGCTCCACAGCAGTGCCATTTACACTTGCCCATTTCACCTCTGCTGGGTACATTATTATTTATTTATTTTTTATTTTTATTGTTTTAGTCGATGTCATTCTGTTATCCAGGCTAGAGTGCAGTGGCATGCTCACGGCCACCCCAGCGTTGACCCGCTAGGCTCCAGCGATCCTTCCACCTTAGCCTTCCAAGTAGCTGGAACTGCAGTCATGCGCGATCACGCCTGGCTAATTTTTTTATTTATTGTAGAGACAAGGTCTCACCAAGCTACCCGGGTTGTTCTTGAACCCGTGGGCTCAGGCAATTCCCTCACCTCAGCCTCTCAAAGTGCTGGGATTTCAGGCTTTGAGCCACCGAGTCTGGCCTGGGTACATTATCAACACATCTATTGAGTGCCCACTGCATGACATGGGGTATTATTTCTTGAAGCCCAGTTTGCCTCACCCCAGGGCAAGCAGACCAGGCCCAAAAGGGACTCTGCCATCTCCCAGCACAGCCAGATGCTTCCTTGGTGAAGCCACTCAGCCCCACTGACCCCTGGGCAGCCGGGATGGGGAAGGGGACAGATCAGGGCTGTCAGCCCCCGTGGGCGCCTGCTGTCCCGGCAGGCCTTGGCTCTGCTCCTGGGGGCCCGCTCCCCACTGCGGGCCAGACCCCTCCGCGGCATCTGCCTAACGCTGGCATGACCCGGTGGCCCATTGCATCTCCACTCGGACAGACGTCCAGGGCACCCCCGGGTCCTGCCCATGGCTGCCGGCTCTGCTGGGAACTGGGCTTCGACTCTGAGCCCACAGCCCGCGGGCTCGGGAGCCAGTGCTCACTCCTGCCTCCTCCTGCACCCATCCCTGGGATCCCCTGCTCCTCACCCCACCCCTCTCTCGCACCCTCACTCCATGCTGGGGCCTTGGGATTCCACCTGACAGGGAGGCCTTGGCCTTGCAGGCCGCAGCTGCACCCCACTTCAGAATGGCTCTGCTCTCACCTCCCCCACCTTCCTCCCCACTCCCCGCAGCCGCCTGACTCTTGCTCCGCCTCCCACTACCAGCTTTTCCCCATGACCTATAAACATTCCTGTCTTCCTCTTTTTTATTTTACTTTATTTTTTTAATTTTTTTTTGAGGTATGGTCTTACTCTGTCGCCTAGGCTGGAGTGTAGTGGCCCAATCATGGCTCACCACGGCCTCGACTTTCTGAGCTCAGGTGATCCTCCCACCTCAGCCTCCCAAGTAGCTGGGACTACAGGTGTGCACCACCACACCTGGGTAATTTTATCTATTTATTTAGAGATGGGGGTCTCACTATGTTCTCCAGGCTGGTCTCGAACTCCTGGACTCAAGTGATCCCGCTGCCTCAGTCCCCTGAAACACTGGGATGTCAGGCGTGAGCCATCACGCCTGGTCTCGTCTTCCCCATTTGTGAAAGAAAGCCCTCCCCAATTCTTTTCTCCTTCAAGTCATGACATCTTCTTTTTCCTTTCTTTCACCCCCAAACTTCTTGGGTCAGTAGAAGGATTCTGGCCTCCCCCAAGTGACTCAGGCATGGGACAGCCCTGGGTTTCAGTCCCCACTCTGCCTCTGGGTTACAGTGAGACCTTGAGCAAGTTGCAACACCTGGCCTCATCTGTCTCATCTGTAAAATAGGCACATCGATATGTTTCTTTCGTGGGCCTGTGGATTGTGAGACGAGATAAAGTATGGAAGGGACCAGATGTGGTGGCTCCTACCTGTAATCCCAGCATTTTGGGAGGCTGAGCTGGGAGGATTGCTTGAGCCCAGGAGCTCGAGACTAGCCTGGGTAAAATAGCAAGACCCTGTCTCTGTAAAAAAAAAAAAAAAAAAAAAAAAAACATGGCCGAAACATGGTACCATACCGGGTGCATAGCAGCCAGAGTTCCTTTGTCATTTGCTGCCGCCCTCTGCCCTGGCATGGTCCCAGCAGGGCGGGCTCAACAGGAGACCTTCAGTGGGTGAGACGCTGCACGATTGGCCTCGCCTCCCAACCCCTTCTCGTTCACACCCTCCCTGGCTGTGATGTTCATGTTTCTTTGTGGTCAAATGAACGTAGCATAAAATGTACTGTTTTACCTGTTTTTAAGCGCGTTATTCAATGACATGAAGCACATCACCTTGTTTTGCTTCCATCACCACCTAGCTCAGAAGGTGTCCTCATCCCAGATGAAACCCTGCACCCTCCATTCCCCCCTCCCCTCCCTCCCCCAGCCCCAGTTACAGCCACGCCACCCTCTGTCTCCGTAAAAGGGACTATTCTAGGGACCTCATCAAACGACGTTTCCTCGCTGATGGTTAATTTCACGTGTCCACCTGGCTAGCTTGTGAGGCCCACGTGCTTGGTCAAACACCAGTGTAGATATTGCTGTGAAAGTATGTTTTAGCTGAGACTAACATCTAAGCCAGTAGACTCTGAGCAAAACAGCTGTGCCTCCATGATGTGGGTGGGCCTCACTCATTCATTTCAAAGACCTAAGAGCTAAGATTGGGGTTCTCCCCAAAAGAAAAAATTCCATCTCCAGACTGCAACACGGGGAATAATTCTGCCTGAATTTCCAATCTTCAGGCTCATGACCGCAACACTGGCCGGGCACGGTGGCTCAGGCCTGTAATCCCAGCACTTTGGGAGGCTGAAGCGGGAGGATTGCTTGAGCCCAGGAGTTCCAGACCAGCCTGAGCAACAAGGAGAGAGAGAGGAGGAGGAAAAGTGGGAAGGGAAAAAGAAAGCAAGGAAGGAGGAAGAAGGGGGCAAGGGAGGGAAGAAGGGAGGAAGGGAGGATGAACTCACCCTGGTTTCTACAAAAAAAGAAAAAGAAATTAGCCAGGGGTGGTGGCATGCGCCTGTAGTCCCAGCTACTCAGGAAACTGAGGCAGAAGGATCACCTGAGCTCAGAAGGTCGAGGCTATGGTGAGCCATGACTGGGCCACTGCACTCCAGCCTGGGCAATAGAGTGAGACCCCGACTCAAAAGAAAAGGCTGCAGTGTCAGCTCTTGCCTGAGTCTCCAGACTTACAGATAGATTTATCAGCCCCTATCATGGTGTGCACCAATTCCTTACATTCTCTCTCTCTCTCTCTTACAGAAGTCTCCTGTTAGTTCTGGAGAACCCCAATATACTGGCCCTGCTCCCTCCGCACAGACCTTATTCCCTTCTCTTCCACCAGGTATCACCTCCTCCAGGAAGCCTTCTGGAACATTCTCTTTTGGCATCCTGGCCACAGATGACCTCATGGAGGGAGATTAATCCTGTGAGCAGGGACCACGGCTGCTCTTTGCTTCGGCTGGCCATTTGACTCTGTCCTTTCTCAGCAGTATGGGGGTGGTGGGCTTTGTAGGTGGCATAGCGTTTGTGAAATTTGATCAATCTGTCGAATGTCTCCGAAAAGCTCTGTGGAAAAACTCGTCCCCAGGCTGGGCTCAGTGGCTCACGCCTGGAATCCCAGCACTTGGGGAGGCCAAGGTGGGAGGATCACTTGAGGCCAGGAATTTGAGACCAGTCTGGGCAACATAATGAGACCTTGTCTCTACAAAACATCTTTTAGGAAGTAGCCAGGCATAGGGGTGGGCACCTGCGGTCCTGGCTACTTGGGAGGCTGAGGCAGGAGGATTGCTTGAGCCCAGGCGTTGGAGACTACAGTGAGCCATGATCCACCGGACCCCAGGCTGGGCAACAGAGCAAGATCCTGTGTGGAGAGAGAGAGAGAAGGGAGGAAGGAAGAAGGAAAGACTTCAGAAAGACTCAGGAGAGAGGCAAGGAGGGAGGGAGGAAGAGAGGGAGGGAGGGAAGACAGGCCCACCCTGGGCTCCGGCAGGGCTGATTCGGGCC
>NW_007246002.1:7582-10495 GCF_000164805.1 Carlito syrichta
GCTCACCGCAGCCGCGACCTCCTGGGCTCAGGCGATCCTCCCACCTCGGCCTCCCAAGATGCTGGGGCTCCAGGCGCCGCCGGCCACCACCCCTGGCAAGTGGCTTTTGTTTGTCTGTCTGCTTTGTAGAGAGGGGGTCTCCGGTGTTGCCCAGGCTGGTCTTGACCTCCTGGGCTCAAGCACTCCTTCCGCGTGGGCCTCCTAAAGTGCTGGGATTGCAGGTGTGAGCCCCCACAGCCGGCTTGATTTTCCTCTCTCTCTTTCTCTCTTTCTTCTGTTTAGAGACTGTCTCACTCTGTCGCCCAGGCTGGAGTGCAGTGGCATGATCGTAGCTCACGGTAGCTTCTAACTCCTGGACGCCAGGGATCCTCCCACCTCCGCCTCCCAAGTAGCTGGGTCTGCAAACACACACCACCACACCTGGCTAATTTTTGACAGATTTTGTAGAGAGGAGGTCTCGCCATGGTGCCCAGGCTGGTCTTGAACTCCCTGGGCTCAAGCAATGCTCCCGCCTCTGCCTCCCAAAGTGCTGGGATTATAGGCGTGAGCCACCGGGCCCGATCTAGATCAGGGGTTCTCAAACTGGGGTCTCAGGATCCAAGGCTGGGATCTGGGGTTCCAGGGACCCCTTGGAACAGCAATGTCTTGTATGTGGGTGAGTGTGTGCGTTTTCCTGAGAACGTCCTTGACCTTTATCATCTACCGCCTAGGCCGCCCAGGGCTGCCATGTCCTTCTCCTGACTTGCCTTTCTACTCCAATGAATCGTATCCAAAGCGTGACACGCAAACCACCTGTGGCAGATGGGCCTGTGGATGTCGAAAATGCATAGTACCAGGCCACCCTTGACGGACTGACTCAGAGTCCCGGGGGGTGGTTCCCCAGGTAGCCCCAGACACCCTGACTTTGCCAGGCGGCCCTCCCCAGCCCAGTCAGGCTGTGAGGAAAACACAGTGACAGCTGCATGTCAGAAGCCCGGTGGCTGAAAGCACGGCACTGTCTCCAGAGTGCCACCCCCACGTCCCTTATGCAACCTTCATGCCAAAGGGGGGGGAGGCACCCACTCTCACCTGGCTTGTAGGAGGTGCTCAGTAGATGTCACCGAGCAAAAGGAGGCCAGAAACCCAGGAGGCCAGAATGGCCTAAACAGGACATGGCCCAGAATCCGCCCTGGGTTCAAATCTCAGCCCTGTCAGTTCTTCACTGCGGGACGTCAAACAAGTTCCCTAACCTCTCAGGACTCCGACTTCCTCACTGTCATTGGGAGCGACGTCTCAGCTGCCTCTAGGACCTGGCCAGACACAGCACAGCGCCTCTGAAGGCTGCCAGGAGGGTCTTGAGACTGGGCTTGGTGGCTCACACCTGTAAAATCCCAGCATTTTGGGAGGCTGAGGAGGGAGGATTGCTTGAGCCCAGGAGTTGAAGACTAGTCTGGGCAACTTAGTGAGACTTCATCAAGACTTCATCTCATTTTTTTTCTTTTTTTGAGTGTCACTCTGTCACCCAGACTGGAGTGCAGTCTCATGCTCACGGCCACCGCAGCCTCGACCCACTGGACTCAGGCGCTCCTTCCACCTCAGCCTTCCAAGTAGCTGGATGTATAGCTATGCACCGCCACACTGGCTAATTTTCTGGTTTATTGTAGAGACGAGGTCTCTCCAAGTTGCCCAGGCTGCTCTCGAACCGCTGGACTCAGGCAATCGTCTTGCCTCTGCCTCCCAAAGTGCTGGGATGACAGACATGAGCCACCATGCCCTGCAAGACTTCATCTCTTAAAAAATAAAAAGCAAATCATTCTTGAGACCCTCTCCTTTGACTCCGTTCTAGAGGCCAGGAGAAGGAGGACCAGCTCTGGCTCCTCTCCCAGTGCGGGAGGCAGGATTCACGTCCCAGCAAAGTCCATCCCCACCAAGCCCCGGGCCGTGTCCTCCTCTTCCCAGAGTGGCTCGGGCCAGGGCTGAGACTGCCGAGTTTACATGTGGGCAATTGGCCCCAGACGCTCACGCCTGCCAGGAAAGAGATTCCTGTGTCCTTGATCACGCCTTGGGGACCCACACTGGTGGTATGCAGACCCCCAAGACGCCTCCAGCCCAGCTGAGCTGAGGAACCTGGCCCTGCCTCTGGCAACTCTCTCCTGCAGGTCTGGGCTGGGACCCGGGAACGGCATTCAAACAAGTTTCGGGGCTTCGGATCCTCAGCTAGGCTCTCTTGACCTCCAGGTGGTTCAGGGCGTGCAATCTGGCATGTCTGGGAGGCAGACGGGGCCCTGGCCACCCAGGATCCCGTCCCCAACAGGGACGACAGGGACACCGCTCCAAGCTGACTTCCTTCCCTCCTGGGGTGGCCACCTGCCCACAACTCCCACAAGGCCCTGTGCCCTCCTGACCAAGGGGCCTGAGGTTGTGGGGGCGGGTCTACCAGGAGAAGGGCAGCTGGGTTTCTAGGTGGGGTGGGGTGGTGGAAGAGCTCTGCACGAGGAGACAGGACACCTACAGCAGAAACTCTTAAAAAAAATAGAGATGGGGTCTTGCTAACTTGCCCAGGCTGATCTTGAACTCCTGGCCTCAAGCCATCCTCCCGCCTTGGCCTCCCAAAGTGCTGGGATTATAGGCGTGAGCCACCGTGCCCAGCAACTCAGCAGAACTCTTCTGCTCCATCTCCTGTCCAGGTTGTCAGAGCCTCAACTTCCTCCTCCATATATGGGGCGTACTCCCCAGGGGAAGACTGTGGAGCCATGGAGCATAAGCACCCTCCTGCAGCTGGCACCTCATCTTGTTTTCTCACCCTTAGACAGGGACCTTGACGATCCATACCAGGCCTGCCCCACATAGAGGCCCTGACAGTGCCAAGGGAGGGGCAGCCGGAGGACCCTGGCGTCGGGGACTTGTGGTGGGGACAGCAGCCCTCCCACGGTG
>NW_007246002.1:10781-17918 GCF_000164805.1 Carlito syrichta
AACCCGGCAGACCCCAGCCGGGGTCAGCAGCCCCTGCTACCGATTATGCCCCGGGGGTCCTGGGCAGCAGGTTAGACTGCTGCTGGGGGCCGTGGGGATCTCAGGGAGGGAGGAAAGCTGAGGAGGAACGCCTCCCTCTCCTGTCTAGAGCCCTCCCCGGGGTGATTTTTCTAGAATAAAATCCAAACCCTCACCTCCCCCGCAGGGCCTGCTGGCTCCTTTGAACTCAGCCCTCGCTGGTGGAGGCTGGGGGAGGCTTCGGGACTCTGACCTCAGCCACCTCCTTTCCCATTCAGGCCCCCCAATTTGCCCCCCCCGCTCCCCATCTTCAAAATGCTCCTCCTGGGGTCTCTCCGCCAGTTACAGCCCGGCGCCCCCTCCCTCCCGCTGTCCTGTGACCACTGGGCCCTGTTTTATTCCGTGCTCAGAGGCTGAAATGCTATCTGGTTTCTGTTTCCTTCTGCCACTGCCTCGAGAGGAGTCCTCCCCAGGGGAAGGGTGGGGGGAGGTCTCTGGAGCCACTGTGCTGGGCTCCAGGGAGGTTGGGGAGGAAAGAGGATCCTGCCCGGGGAGCTCTGTCACTTTTTCGGTGGGAGAGCGGCTACAGGTGGATTTGGGATGTCCAGTGACACTGCTGGTGTCAGTTGCAAGCCGGGTGCCGGCCTGGAGGAGGCAGTGGGGACCAGGACTGTGTTAGAGCCTCGGGGGAGCTTGGGGCAGAACTGAGCTTCTTCCCCCTTGGAGGGGACACTGGCGAGTGGGGACACCGATGGGGCAAGGAGCACACAGTCCTGGGAAGCTGGCCTGGCCAAGCCCCCAAGGTGGGTTATGGTGGCCCCCAGGGAGGCACCTGGGCCTGGCTTGAGACCCCTGCTGGGCCGCCGCCCTCTGCTGCAGGTGCCTGTGGGCCCCTCCAGCTCCACCGGGACGTCTCCCCGCCTCCCGAGCATTCCAGCGAGGTGGGGCCCACCCCAGGTCGGCTTCCTCCCGCCCCCCCCCCACCAGGAGGGGCTTGGGGTGGGAGCGCCTCCGAATGGGGTTGGGCTGCGGTCCTGCCACACACACACACACGCAGGGTGACCGTAAGAAAGTCCCTCAAACATCGTCTCTGAGCCTCAGTGTCCTCGACTGTGAACTGGGACCGTAAACAAGATAATGGGGCCGCCGCGGTGGCTCACGCCTGTAACCCCGGCACTTTGGGAGGTTGAGGCGGGAGGATCGCTTGAGGCCGGGAGTTCGAGGCTGCTGTGAGCTATGATCATGCCACGGCGCTCCAGCCTGGGCGACAGAGCGAGCCCCCGTCTTTAAAAAAAAATAGAAAAAGTTAAGAATTGAAAACACGATAATGGACGGGTTAAGGAAGCTCGACCCGAAGGCCGGAGCACGTCGAGTGACACATGGGCCTCGCCCTGCAGTGGGCGGTTTCGCCTTCCCAGCCCGAAGACCCCGGCCGGCCTCGCCCTGGCCTCCAGCGCCATCTACAGGCCCAGCACCAGAATGTCACATGCTGCTGCCCCGGAGCTGGACCCAGGAGCCCTGAGCGCAGGTCCCTGCGGCAGGGCCGTCTCCCTGGCTCCCCGCCGCCCTGGGCTGCCCCTCCTCATCAGTTACACGTGTGTCCTCCCTAGGCCCCCACGTCGGCAGGGTTTGGGGTCTTGGGGGGGACAAATGTCCCCCGTGAGGGACTGGCTCAGACAAGAGGGGAGGTCCCCACAACGGCCGTGGGGGGCCTCGTAGAGCTAGCCACACTCCATCCCCTCGGGTGAGCTGTCGCAGGGCGAGTGGCCCCTGGACCAGGTCCTAGGCTTCTGGGGTTCAAGGCTCAGCCTCCTCTTCCCAGCTGTCTGTCCCAGCACCATGCCCACACAGAACAGGGCAAACGGGTGTCCCCTGCCACGCTTCACCTGTGTATGTCTCCCCCCCATCTCTCTGTCTCTCTCTCTCTCAAACACACACACACACACACACACACACACACACACACAGAGTCCTGTCCACGAACCCAGGAGGTCAGGGCTTTTTTTCTGACTTGATTTATTTAACGTTTCTCCCCTCAACACTCTCCCAGGGTCAACTCCTGGACGCAGGACCAGGTCCTCCACTGCGTTGGCCACCCTGTATCCACAGCACCTGGCCCATGACTATTTGTTGTAGAGATGGGGTCTCGCTACGTTGTCCAGGCTGGTCTTGAACTTCTGGGCTCAAGGGATCCTCCTGTCTCGGCCTCCCAAGGTCCTGGGATTACAGGCGTGAGCCACCACACCCGGCCACGACAGTTGTTAGAATAATAAATGAAACAACACACAGTCACACTGGCCACCGCCACAGACACTGTCACAATGATTCTCCCTTTGCACCCTCCACACTCAGGTGTGAACACACACTCCAGAGCACACGTGTAAACACACATGTACACGCCCTTTGCACATGGCAAGCTCCTCTGGTCTCCACTCTGCCTCCTGTAACTCCCCCCCACACCTGGGTGCTTCGAAGCCCTCGAGGGAATGGGTGAGTGGGGACCCCAAGACAAACAGATGGGGCCCAAGAACCTTATGAACTTGCTGGCTGTGAATTTCCACCACAAATCCTCCTATCCAATCTTCCTTCTTACCAGGAGGGGGTGGGTTTTCCCAGCCTCTGCTCATTCCCACCTCAATTCAAATGGGACCCTTCCCCTAAGATCACATAGGCCAGCACTACCACCACCACCATCACCGCCACGTAGACTGCCAGTGTCTGAGTCCCAGCTTTGCGCTGACCAGTGGGAGCCTTTGCACAAGTGACTGGATCTCTCTGGGCCTCGATGTCCTCCTCTGCTAAATGGGAATGATAATAGTTGCCTCTTGTGAGGAGATGTAAGGTTGGCAAAGCACAAGGCAATGACGCATGGTGCCACAATGCCTGGTACCTGTGACATACTCAGGAAACGGGGGTTAGTTATTCTTTTTCCTTTTTTTTTTTGAGTTGGAGTCTCACTCTGTCGCCCAGACTGGAGAGTGCAGTGGCCGCTCCCGGCCACCGCAACCTCGACCTGCTGGGCTCCGGCGATCCTTCCGCCTCAGCCTTCCAAGTAGCTGGAACTACAGGCGCACGCTACCACGCCCGGCTAGTTTTTGACTTATTGCAGACATGAGGTCTCCCCAGTTGCCCGGGTGGGTCTCAAACCCGTGGGCTCAGGCAATCCACTCACCTCGGCCTCCCAAAGTGCTGGGATTACAAGTTGAGCCACCAAGCCCGGCTAGTTATTCTTATTATAGGGTCCTTACTAGGATTATCCCTAAGATGCAACTTAGACCCAAAATGGCAGAGCTGGAGCCCCTTACTCTAGCCCTGTCTTTCTGAACTGGAACTCAAGAAGCTAAGATTGTCACTTGCTCAGAATCATACTACCAGTCAGTGGTAAAGCCATGCCCAAAATTCAGATCTCAACTGGACACGGTGACTCGTGCTTGTAATCCCAATGCTTTGGGAGGCTGAGGCAGGAGGACTGCTTGAGAGCAGGAGTCTGAGCCTGCAGTGAGCTATGATCACACCACTGCACTCCGTTCTAGGCAACAGAATGAGACCCTATCTACAATTAATTAGTTGCCAGGCACAGTGGTTCACGCCTGTAATCCCAACACTTTGGGAGGCAGAGGCAAGAGGATTGCCTAAGCCCAGGGGTTAGAGACCAACCTGGGCAACATGGTGAGACCTCATCTCTACAATAAATAAAAAAATTAGCCGGGTGTGGTGGTATGCACCTGTGGTTCCAGCTACTTGAAGGTTGAGGCAGAAGGATCCCCTGAGTGCAGCAGGTGGAGGCTGCAGTGGCTGTGAGCATGCCACTGCACTCAAGTCTGGGTGACAGAGTAAGACTCCAACTAAAATAAAATAAAACAAAACAAAATAAATGAGTCAATTAATTCAGATCTGTTAGGTGAGTCATTAGACATGACACAAAAAGGACAATTCACAAAAGAAAAAAATTGATCAACTGGACTTTACTGAAATTAAGAACTGTGCCCTTTAAAAGACATTGTTAGCCGGGCTCGGTGGCTCAGCCTGTAATCCCACGCCTTTGGGAGGCTGAGGTGAGTGGATTACCTGAACCCACGGGTTCGAGACCTGCCTGGGTAATTTGGCGAGACCTCATCTCTACAATAAATCAAAAATCAGCCGAGCGTGGTAGCACGCGCCTGTAGTTCCAACTACTTGGAAGGCTGAGGTGGAAGGATCGCCGGAGCCCAGCAGGTCGAGGCTGCGGTGGCCGGGAGTGGGCACTGCACTCCAGTCTGGGCGACAGAGTGAGACTCCAACTCAAAAAAATAAAAAAATAAAAATAAGTCATGCATTGGGAGATATTTACAAATCATATATCTGATCAATGATTTATATTCAATATATATAAATAACTTGCAAAAATCAATAATAAGAAGACAAATAATCCAACTTCAAAATAGGCAAGGGATTTGAACAGACATTTGACCAAAGAAAATATATAAATGGTGGCCAGGTGTGGTAGCTCATGCCTGTAATCCCAGTACTTTTGACGCAGCGGGATCACTGGAGGCCAGGAATTCAAGGATAGCAAGATCCTGTCTGTAAAAAAAATTTTTTTTTAATTAACCAGTCATGGTGGCACATACTTTTAGTCCCAGCTACTCAGGAGGCTGAGGTGGAAGGATTGCTTGAGGTCAAGAGTCTGAGGCTGTGTTGAGCCATGATTGCATCTTTACACTCTACCTGGGCAACAAAGTGAGACTTTGTCTCTAAAAATAATGATAAAGAAAATGCAGAAATGGCAAATATGCACATGAAAAGATGCCCATCAATAGCCATTAGGGAAATTCAAATTAAAACCATAATGAGGTTGGGGGGGGGGGCAGGGGGGTCACAAAAAAAAAACTATAATGAGCTACCACTATGCACTCATTAGAATAATAAAGTTGAAAATTAAAGCCAACAATACCAAGTGCTGACGAGGATGCCAAGCAATGGAAACTTTGACTCAGTCACTGGTGGGAATGCAAAACAGTATGACCATTTTGGAATATCGTTTCACAGTTTCTTATAAAGTGACACATACACTTATAGTAAATCCCATTTCTACACATTTATTTTCCAAGCAAAATGGAAACTTACATTCACGTAAATATCTGTACAGGAATGTTTGTAGCAGTTTTATGTGTAATCACCAAAGGCTGGAAACAATCCAAATGTCCTTCTACTGGTGAATGGATCCACAAACTGTGGCACATCCATACAATAAAACAATGCTCAGCCATGAAAATGATGAATATTAAAGGTAGCTAAGTGAAAGAAGTCTTGCATGGCTACATTCGCTAGGAGTTCATTTGTAGACCATCTGCCGAAGGCACAACTGTAGGGACTGAAGGGACGGGAAGAGGGGTTGGCAACAGACAGACACAGAGGAGCTTGGAGATGGGGAATGAAATGATTCTATGTCTCGATGGGGATGCTGATTACATGACTTTTTTTTTTTGAGTTGGAGTCTCACTCCATCGCCCAGGCTGGCGTGCAGTGGCATGCTCACGGCCACCCCAGCACTGACCTGCTGGACTCTGGCAATCCTTCCCCCTCAGTCTTCCAAGTAGCTGGAACCACAGGCATGTGCTACCACGCCTAATTTTTTGATTTGTTAGAGAAACGAGGTCTTGCCATGTGGCTCAGGCTGGTCTCAAACCCCTGAGCTCAGGCAATTCTCTCGCCTCCACCTCCCAAAGTGCTGGAATTACAGACTTGAGCCACCACGCTCAGCTGGTTACATGACTTTGTATGTGTCAGAATTTACCCCCCAAAAGGTGAATTTTTAAACTTTTTTTTTAAACAGGGTCTCCCTCTGTTGCCCAGGTTGGAGTGCAGTGGTGCAATCATAGCTCACTGCAGCCTCAAATTCCTGGCCTCAAGCAATCCTCCTACCTTAGCCTCTCAAAATGCTGGGATTATAGCTGTGAGCTACAGCCCCTGGCTTTTATTTTATTTTATTTTATTTTATTTTATTTTATTTTATTTTAAATTTTAGACAGAATCTCACTTTGTCACCCAGGCTTGAGTGCAATGGCATGGTCATAGCTCACTGTGCAGCCTCAAACTTCTGGGCTCAAGCAATCCTCCTGCTTCATTCTCCCAAGTAGCTGGGACTATGGGTATGCACCACCATACCCAGCTAATTTTTTAATTTTTCATAGAGATGGGATCTCTCCATGATGTCCAGGATGGTCTCGAACTCCTGGCCTCAAGTAATCCTCCCACCTCCTTTATTTCTAAAAAAGAAAACGTTGCCGGGCTCGGTGACTCAGCCTGTAATCCCGCGCCTTTGGGAGGCTGAGGTGAGTGGATTGCCTGAGCCTGTGGGTTCGAGACCTGCCTGGGCAACCTGGCGAGACCTCATCTCTACAATAAACAAACAAACAAACAAAAATTAGCCAGGCATGGTAGCGTGCGTCTGTAATTCCAGCTACTTGGAAGGCTGAGGCGGAAGGATTGCCGGAGCCCAGCAGGTCGAGGCTGCGGTGGCCGGGAGCAGCCACTGCACCAGTCTGGGTGACAGAGTGAGACTCCAACTCAAAAAGAAAAAAAAAGAAAACGTCAGGTCTCCCAGCATGCTGATCACGGCACCCGCTCCAGGCACTGTGTGTTCTGTGCACTGAAGCATGGGCAACACCAGAAGCTTCTTAGAAATGCAGAATGCCAGGCCCCACCTTGGACCTTCTGGGTCAGAATCTCAATCGTAATAAGATGCCCTTGTCTACAGCTCCTGGCTCCCGTCTCTCCAAAGAGGAAAAGGGGCAGCCATCCAGTTCACAGAAGACATGCAGAGCGATTATTCCACCAAGTCTGAGACCTAGTTCAAGCCGGCTCAGCCTCCTGTGACCGTTGGTCAATCCCCCTTTCTTCCAGTCTCGGTTTCTCCTTCTGTACACCAGAGGGTTATATAGAATTCTGGCCTTCAGCTAAGGGCACTGCAGTGGTCTGTTTTTCCATTTCTCCTCTAATGATGCTCACTGCATTTCCCCAACACAAACTTGCCACCTAAACCATTTAGGTTCTGAGTATTAAACAGCATCTGGCTGGGCTCGGTGGCTCAGCCTGTAATCCTGCGCTTTGGGAGGCCGAGGTGAGTGGATTGCCTGA
>NW_007246002.1:17944-27406 GCF_000164805.1 Carlito syrichta
CCAACTCAAAAAAAAAAAAAAAAAAAAATTGCATCCAATTGAACTGACACCCCCTAGTGGGAAAAATATGAGAGCTTTGAAAGCTTTTTTATTTTTATTTTTAAATTTTTAATATTTTTTTGAGTCGGGGTCTCACTTCATCACCCAGGCTGAAGTGCAATGTCATGATCACACCTCACCACAGCCTCGACCTCCAGGGCTCAGGCAATCCTTCTGCCTCAGCCTCCCAAAGTGCTGGGATTACAGGCATGAGGCCCTATGCCCAGGCTGAAAATATTTTTAAAAACAAAATTGCAGGATAGGTCATAAAATGATACACATTTTATCCCCCAAATGACCCTTAGTGGTTCCATGAGAGTCACCTGAAAATTGGCTAAAAGTACAAATGTGAGGGTGACATCTTAGGTGGGACTCCGGAAACTGTTGGGTGTTTGAAAGGTTGTTTTACTGTGAAGTATAAGACACATACCAAAAAGTAAGTCCACAGCACAAGTCATTTCCACAAAGTGAACATACTCACGTGGCCAGAACCCAGGCCAAGAAACGGAACACTGACTGGGTAGGGTGGTTCACACCTGTAATCCCAGCTCTTTGGGAAGCCAAGGCGGGAGGATTGCTTGAGTCCAAGAGTTCAAGACCAGCCTGGGCAGCATACCTGTCTCTACAAAAATAATAATAATAATAACAACTAGCTGGGCATGTGCCTGTAGTTCCAGGTACAGAGGCTGAGGAGGGAGGATCGTCTGAACCCGGGAGGTCAAGGGTCTAGTGAGCTATGACTGTACCAGTGCACTCCAGCGTGGGCACCACAGTGAGACCCTATCTCTAAACAAAATTAAAAATAAAAATGGGTCGCAAATTCTTCATTAATCTCTCACCAAGAGGGAATGTCTAATTCCCCTTCCCTTGACCATAGTCTGGCCTTAATGACTTATTTGACCAAGAGAATGTGGCAGAAGGGACATCCTGGGAACTCAGACAGGTCATAAGAAGCTTTATAGCTTCAGCCTAGACCTTGGAAAGTTGCTTCTGGGACTCTCCCTCCTGGAACCCAGTCAAAATATCTGTCCCCAGATGGCACTGTAGAGTGGCAGTGCCTGTCGGCAGCAGCACAGTGGCCTGCTCACTGCCCACCGAACACCTATTCTTCCTTTCCTCTCCACCAACAGCATGCCAGCTCTGGTGGGGACAGCACAGTGTGCGGCTGAAATGTGGCACTCTCCTTTTCCCGTCCCTTATGGGGAAAATGGGTCACCGGCTACAGTTCCAGCCAAGGAAGCTTGAGTGGGAATCTCCCAGGGCTTTCGTGGAAAATACATTTTCTCTTCCTCCTTCTGCCTCCTTTTGCCTCTTGCTTGGAGTGAGGGGGTGACGGCAGGAGTGGCGGCAGCGGTCTTGAGATCATATCCAGCCTGTAGTCCCAGTTACTCGGAAGGCTGAGGCGGAAGGATCGCCAGAGCCCAGCAGGTCGAGGCTGCGGTGGCTGGGAGCGGCCACTGCACTCCAGTCTGGGCGACAGAGTGAGACTCCAACTCAAAAAAAAAAGAAATCATATCCAGAGCCATCCTTCACCTGCTGACCCATTGTCACAACAACCTGCCTTTAAAAAGCATCTTTTGAAAGACATTTTACTGTGGCACGAAACATAGAAGCCTTTATCGCTTTGCCTGGGGGCACCCACGTCCCACTCCTCAGTGACACATCCTCCTTCCCTTCTGTAAACCAGGCCCTCCACCTCAGGCCACCCGGCTGAGTGGGCATCCCAGGCAGAGCCTGGCGAGAAGCAGGTCCAGGGCTCTTCCCAGAGACGTTGAGGAAGAAACGCTCTCCCTTTCAGCAGAGCTTACAAAGCTGTGGAATTCCATCTAGAGCTGCTTTGGCCACCATGTCCCCACAGGAGCATGTGTGTCCGAGGATACAGCCCACACAGAGAAAAGCAGAGATGCGAGGTCCCGGGCAATGACCTTCCGGGGCCTCGGGGGCCAGCTGGGCCTGGAGTCAGAGCCCCTCAGCTTGTCAGTTCACTGCCAATAAATCACGTTTGCTTACGTGCACTTGAGCCGAGTTTCTGTTCCTTGCGTCTCAAAGACCGTGGCTAATCCACGGGGTGCATGCTGCTATAATCGCCACGTTCTGACCCCCTGTGCCACTCTCAGCTTTCAGGCAGCCCTAAGCAAAGGAAACTCACGTACACAGGTGGTGCTACAGCCTGATCTCATCACTCGGCTGCTATCTCTCGCGGCCAATCCAAGAGAGAGAGGTGGAAGCTGGGAGAGATGGGCGTTTGTTCTCAAAATCAGAATCAGGGAATGGGTTCGAGTATTAACCCAAATAAACCCTGTTTCCCGGGGCAAATTCTGCATTCAGCATTTATAACTACACCAGGCAATGTCTTATCTGTTTCAACTATTGATGCACAGCGTCTACGTGTCTCACAACCATACCCGGAGTCCTTTTTTAGTCAGCATGTAGTCTTCTCAGCACCTATTGGTGTCTAGACTACACTCTTTGTGTTTTTTCAAAACAATCCTGAACTGAGCCTTTTCTATTCAGCTAGGATAGCAGGTTCTGGTTCACATACAACCTAACTAATGATGACAGCAGACAGGACTTGAAACTGACAGCACAAAAAGAGATTTACCTTTAAAGAGATGAGCACACTTTAAGGGGTTCAGGGAGTTTCCATCGAGTCCATCTCAGCTCTCAAAGGTCTTTTCAGAGACATGTAGCTTCTTCATTGCTCACAGGCAGCTGTTTGCTGCAGCACCAGCTTGTTAGATAAACTGGCCTTCCAAGCCGGTGGGCGAGGCCACGCTAGCACAGAGGGAGGGGGTTACCTTCAGAGGGCGGTGAAGGGGAGGAGGAAAAAAAGGAAAAAAATGTACACTTTAAGTTCAAGCAGCTTACATTCAACTTGGTCTGAACCACAAAATCAAGCCCCCCCCCTTTAAATAACCAAAATGGCCTCTTAGCCTGTGACAGTGAGACAGGCCCAAGCCGCTTCATCTGGGTGCTGATCCCCACGAACCCCAGTTCCGGGAAGGCCTCCAGGATTTCCCGTTTATCTGTTGTTCCTTGCGTCAGAGTGAGTGCTTGCAGTAAATCCTGCCCTCAGGCCAAACAACCTGATGCCCTTGGTCCTGCACAGACTTCTGACTCACCCTTTCCCTGTGGTGTATAAGCTCTGGGGCCCCGGGGTGATGGCCCGGGGCTCCACCATCAGATCTCCTAGCCGCCCACGGCACAGACATGGCTTCTCTTCGTAAGTCTCTATTAAATGTTTCTGAGGCAGGGCATGGTGGCTCAACCCCGTAATCCCAGAATGCTGAAGCAAGAGATAGCGCTGGAGCCTGGGAGTTCGAGACCAGCCTGGGCAACACCGTGAGACCGCGTCTCTACAAAAACTCAAAAAAGTAGCCAGGCATGGTGGTACACACCTGTGGTTTCAGCTCCTTGGAAAGCTGAGGCGGAAGGATCGCCGGAGCCCAGCAGGTCGAGGCTGCGGTGGCTGTGAGCATGCCACTGCACTCCAGCCTGGGCGACAGAGGGAGACTCCCACTCAAAAAAAAAGAGAGTTGAGCTGACTTGGAGTTCTCCAGGAGAAAAATGGCCTCCTCTGCTCATCCAGGACCCCGGATTCTTGCTCAGGGCTGCTCAGCTCAGACACAGGTTCGGCAAGTGAGTTGACTGACCCCACGATGCTGCTATCCCAGGGACAAGGGGCTCTCAGCCGCAATGCCTCCTGGGAGGGGTTTCCTGGTGGGGAGAGTTCTGCTTCTGGAGCCACACAGACGGACTGAGGACCCCACCCCCCGAGTCCTCACCCCACCCACTGCAGCACACACCACCGGCCCCAGGACTGGCAGACCAGGCTGCTTCTGCTGCAGCCCCCAAGGAGGCAAGGCCTGGTTTTGATTAAACTTCCTAAGTCAGTTACTCATTCTGACTGGAGACCCGTGTGGAGGCGGGAGCTAATGACAGCAACTAGAGGCCATGTCAGAAAAGCCCGACGTTGGAGACGCTGGCCACCGACATCCAGAGGCTCCCTGTGGTCCCTGGGACCCCAGGACCCCTCTGGGGGGCTTCCAATTGGATCAGGAGGAAGGAGCACACCAGGGCGGGGAGGAGCACTGCATGAAAGAGGAACCCCCAGTTCCAGTCCAGACTCTACAGCCTCCTTACAAGGGATCGTGAATAAGTCACTCAGGGAGTGTTTGAAGGGGACAATCAGCTGGTTGTGGTAGCATGTTAGCGTGGAAGGATCACCTGAGCCCAACCCAATTTTCCCTCTCAAAGCCTTCTCGTCCATTTCTCATTTGATCTACACATCGCTTCTATAAAGATATTCTTTAAATTTTTTGTAGAGATGGGGTTTCTCGGTTGCCCAGGCTGGTCTCAAACTCCCGACCTCAAAAGATCCTCCCACCTTGGCCTCCCAAAGTACTGGGATTATAGGCATGAGCCACCCTGCCCAGCCGAAGATACCCCTAGGGACACGGAGAAGTGTGGAGAATTGGCGGATCTGTGTTTGGAATAGCCTTGATGTGCCTGGTGAGATGCACAGAACTCCAGCACACCTGCCCGGAATGCCACACCTGTGCCTGTGAGCCATGGGCCACGATGGCAGAAGCTGAGATGGGCTCAGGGCCACAGCCCACTTGGGTCCAGGAGGGAAGGCGTCCCTGTGAGATGCGGCTGTGGGCTTGCTTGGCTTGGCTCTTCACCCCCCATGCAAACGTCACCCCGCTGCACGGCATATATGAGCGACCGTATTCCACGTTTCTCAAATGTTCTTTAACCGTCCGTGTCTGATGGCTGCGTGTCCCCCTCTGGACCACCATGTGGGGACACACAGGGAAGGGCACCAAGGTGGAGCCCTCTGCTGTGGGTGTGGGGATGCCTGTCCGCTCCTGGGCGGGGCGACAGAAGACAAGGCGTTCCCAGGGTAGCAGGATGCCATGAGAACTGGGGGTGGCAGGACAAGCTGCTAGGTCCCGTCTCCACCATCCGAGACCTGTTCTCTCCTTCTTCCCTTGTCACAGAACCCCAATTTTCAATGTGCCCCATTGAAAAACTAGATTTCACCCGGGCTCGGTGGCTCAGCCTGTAATCCCGCACCTTTGGGAGGCTGAGGTGAGTGGATTGCCTGAGCCCGCGGGTTCGAGACCCGCCTGGGCAAATTGGTGAGACTTCATCTCTACAATAAATCAAAAATCAGCTGGGCGTGGTAGCGCACGCCTATAATTCCAGCTACTCGGAAGGCTGAGGTGGAAGGATCGCCGGAGCCCAGCAGGTCGTGGCTGCTGTGGCCGGGAGCGGCCACTGCACTCCAGTCTGGGCGACAGAGTGAAACTCCAACTCAAAAAAAAAAAAAAAGAAAAACTAGATTTCCCAGCCTTCTTTGTCATAGAGGAAACCAACGAGATCCAAGCAAATGCCATTGGGTGGCACTTTCAGGAAGGCCTTTGGAAGGACACTGACTAGGCGGACAGGTGTGCTTTCTGCTCTTCTTATTGTTGTACACAATGCGAGGGCTCAGATGCAATGGCTGGAGCTTCAACAGCCATCTTGGACCATGAGGTGACCCCAGGAATAGAGGCTGAATATGAAAGAGAGTAGACGCCCCCAGCTGACTCTCCTGGAAGAGTCAGCACTGCCGCTTGTGCAAGTCTACTCCCCTGTCTGGGCTAGTTTGTTTGTTTTTCTTTCTTTCTTTCTTTCTTTCTTTCTTTCTTTCTTGGCTAGTTTTTCTTCCTTCCTTCCTTCCTTCCTTCCTTCCTTCCTTCCTTCCTTCCTTTCCGAGAAACTCTGTTGCCCAGGCTGGAGTGCAACCTCAACTCCTAGGCTCAAGCAATCCTCCCACCTCAGCCTCCTGAGGAGCTAAGACTACAGGTGCGTGCCATCATACCTGGCTAATTTTGTTCTTTCTGATAAAGACAGGGTCTCACTATGTCGCCCAGCCTGGTCTTGGAACCCTGGCCTCAAGCATCCTTTCCATCTCAGCCTCCCAAAGTGCTGGGATTACAGGTGTGAGCCACTGCACCTGGCCTGGCCATAACATAGGCCTTCTGGAAGGTTCTTTCCAGCGGTGACTCGTCCTGTGAGCTGTTTTCCAACTTGCCCCAGAGATGACTTTCCTACGTCAAATGTCACTCCCATGTGCTAAATAGATATGTTTTCTCCTTTTCCCATCAGGACAGCCCAGAAAGGCCAGTGTCATTGGAACAGACATGGGCACTGCGGCTCAGACACACGTCACACATTCCAGGGCTCATAAGCCAAGGACAGAGCCGGTTTTGGACCCTCGAGGATCTGACCCCGAAGCCCATGTTTTTGGCCTGTGCCATTCACTCCCTTTCCAGACGTTTTTTCTCCCTGAGCAGAGGCCCTCCGACAAGAGGAAGAAGGTGGCTGGGAGCTGGAGACAAGGTGAGGATCCTCCGTGGCCGGACTCACCCCTGCCTCTCCCACCCCTAGCTCCAGCATCGAAGGTCAGGGGAGGGCACACTCCACCCAGCCCAGGCGCCTCTGGGGGAAAACAAATAAAAATAAAATGGTCCTAACGCGCGGGCCAGGCGAGAGCCGAGGAGCAGCCTCAGCCAATTAACATTCCTCCGGGTTCGGGCCGGCCCCCCTTCAGCGGCACCTCGTAAACGTCAGGAGGGGCTTGGGGGCGACAGGGCTTTCTCTGTAGCCTGGCTGGGCCGGGTCCCCAGGGGGCCTGCCCAAGCAGCTTCTCCAGGAAGACGCAGTGAGCGCGGCCTTCCAGGGGCGGGAGGGCCACCAGGGGCTGGAAGGCCACCCGAGCAGATTCCCTGTCCAGCGGGCTGGAGTGCTACGGGCCAGGAAGGAGGGCAGGCATGGCGTCAGGCATGCGGTCGGTCCCACCCTGACTCCCACCCCCCGTGGATGAGAGCTGGGCAGGCCACGGCCAGTCTCCCCTGCCCAGCTGCACTCGGTCCCCTCCATGTCAGCTCGGCCAGGCCACAGGGTGCCCAGCTATTCCGCTGAGTGAGGGCAACCTTCGAATCAGGAGACAGGGTGAGGCAGACGGCCCTCCCGAGGTGTGGGTGGGCCCCATCCAGTCTGCTGAAGGCCCCGTCACGTAAAAGGCTGAATGGGAGAGAATTCTTCCTCTCTGCCTGACTCTTTCCCCGGGACGTTGGACGGGTCATCTCCAGCCTCCAGACTCAGCCTCAGATGGGAACTTGTGCCCTAGGCGATCCTGGGCCTCAGGCCTTCAGCCCCAGATGGGCACCTGCACCAGGGGGTCTCTCCCGGGCCTCGGGCCTTCAGCCTCCGACTGCCACCTGCACCAGGGGCTCTCCTGGGCCTTGGGCTGCAGCAGATCTGAGCCTGGTGGGCCTCCACAGGCACATGAGCCAGCTCCTCGCAGCCGGCCCCCTCCCTGTTTGGGGCTACGGCTCTGTGGTTCTCCCTTTCCCGGAGTGCCCTGTGCCCCGCCCGGGCCCACCAGTTCGTGGACGGGGTCGCCCGGTTCCGACTTCCTCCTCCCTCTGAGCTCCACCCCTGCTGCCCCAGGCAGGACCTCAACTCCATTCCCCCACTACCACTCCGCCTCCCATATTCCTCTCCACATGTATATTTCCTGGCCACACTTCCTAGCACGTCTTGGGTTCCTTTTTGGTTCATTTCTGTCTCCCCCAATCGATGGCAAGTCCAAGGCAGGGGCAAGGTCTGGCTTGCTCGCCGCCGAATGCCTGGTGCGGTACCTTGGGCACGAGGGATAAGCCTGCAGACGTCCGCCTTTGCCTCAGGCTCCAGGGGCCTGGCAAGGGAGGGTTTCATGGGTCCCTGTTCTATCTCTCAGGCCAGAGGTCGGCATGTCAGAATCTCCTGGCTCTGCTTGTGAAATGCAGGTTCCCAGCTCCACGGCCAGAATCCCAATGGATTTTTGGCAAGCACCTCGCGAGCTTCCCATGCGGAGGAAGAGCCGTGGTCCTAGAGGGCGGGGCCGGGAAACTTCCCAGGGTCCTCCCACCTCCACCAGAGTGCCCTGTCTGGCAGAGGCTCCCTGGAAGATGCGTGTTCAATAGGCTGGAACCGGATCGAGGCTTCTGGAGTGGCCACAGCTGGAGAAGGAGTGGAAGGGTCAGGACTGGAAGGGACCTGGATCTGAGCTCCAGCTCCAACTCTGTCCCCTAAGCCCCTGCATGACCCTGACACACTGCTTCAATTTTGTAAACCTCAGTTTTCTCATCCGTAAAATGGGGGGATTTAATACACATCCCAAAGGCTGTGGAATTTCATGCAGGGTTGCAGAGCTGTCCACGGTGTATCTTACTGTACCCACTTGCCAACATGTCACTGTCATTGGTCGTTTGGGAGAAAATCAAGGAGGGCTTTGAATGCCAGGAAGAAGGATGTCGGTTCAGATGTAAAGTCACACACATGTGTACCAAGTTCCTACCATGTCCCAGTCCCAGGGTGGGGAAGGAGGGATACAGACACCAGCCCTAGTCCAAGAACTCCCCTCCCCAGCAGGGGTCGTAGTGATCACGAGGCCAGGCAGCTTGTGTCGGTGAGTGTCTAGGGCTGGGTGGGGCCTGCAGCAAACCAGTGGCCAGAGTCCCCGTGTGTAGAGGGTAGCCACCCCTTAGCCCCCTGCCGAGGAAGTCAGGCCAAGGGGGTTGAAGCTTCTGATTTTATGAAAGAGTCTGGGAATTTGTATACGACTGTCCTGATGTTTAAACGTCGGCCTCTGTTTTTAAAATTTAATTTAAGCTGAGAACTGAAGAGTTGAGAGAGAATGATGCAGGTCCTGAGACCGGGAGAGCCTGTCAGCCTAGGGTAGGGGCCTGGCCCAGGCCGGGTGCGACGGGTCACGCCTGTAATCCCAGCACTTGGGGAGGCCAAAGCCGGAGGATAGCTTGAGGCCTGGAGTTCAAGACCAGCCTAGGCAACATAGGAAGACCTCGTCTCTACAAAAATTAAAATCTTTAAAATTATTTTAGCCAGACGCAGTGGCTCCGCCTATAATCTCAGCACTTTGGGAAGCGAAGGCAAGAGGATTGCCTGAGCCCAGGGGTTCAACGCCAGCCTGGGCAACTTGGTGAGACCTTGTCTCTGCAATCAATCCCCAAAACTGAGTCCCCATGGTGGTGCGTGTCTGTAGTTCCAGCTACTTGGAAGGCTGAGGCAGGAGGATCCCCCGAGTCCAGCAGCTCAGTGGCCGTCAGCCAGAGGCCACCGCACTCCAGCCTGGGCAAGAGAGTGAGACTCCAACTAGAAAAAAAAAAATTTTTTAAAGCTGTTGCGGACTAGAAGTCCCTCGAGGGTCCAGGCGGAGTCGGGCTTCACTCTGTACTCCTCCCCCGCCCCCGTGGACACCCGCAGACCTCAGCAGGGGGCGCTCGGCAGGGCGCCCTCCCGACGGGGGAAGCCTGGGGACCCAGCTCGCCCTCCCGGCCAGGAGGGACCCGCCCTCCGCGGGACGGCCCG
>NW_007246003.1:0-6635 GCF_000164805.1 Carlito syrichta
TTCGCAGCAACCTGGATGGAACTAGAGTCTATAATACTGAGTGACCTCTCACAGAAACAAAGATCCGAGTATCACATGTTCTCACTCATATAATGGACCTTGAACATCCAATGTAATACTATAAGAAAATGACTGACGGTACTGGGAAACTATGGGGGGGAGGGGGATGGGATTAACAGTAGCAAATATCTGTCTGGGGATGGGAAAACACCTCTATCAACAGGGTGCCTGAATGAAATGTAATTGTACACCTAACCCTTAACTGTACCCCACAAAACCATAATAAAAAATACTGACTAACAACAACAACAAAAAATGTAGTATACTAGTACTACTTCCTAATTACAGTTTGCCCTTCGTATCAGCAGACGAAAAACTTGTGGACATAGAGGGCCAATAAGGCATTTGAGTATCCATGGGTTTTTGTATCTGTGGGGGTCTCAGAGTCAATCTCCTACAGGTACTGAGGCACAAATGTATTTTTATTGCATGTGCTATTCTCCAAATAGATGAATTTTTCAGCTTTATTGAGGGATAATTGGCAAATAAAATTGTATATATTTAAAGTATACCATGTGATGTTTGACATAAGCATTGTGAAATGATTACCACAATCAAGTTAAATAACACATCAATCCCCTCACATAGTTACCTTTTGGGTTTATGTGTGTTGTGAGAACATTAAGACCTATTCACTTGGCAAATTTCAAGCATTCACTATAGGATTATTAACTGTAGTCACCATGCTGTAAATTACATCCTCAGAACTTATTAACCTTATAACTGAAATTTTGTAACATTTGACCAACATCTCCCCATTTTCCTCACTGCCCCCAGACCCTGGAACTAATGTTTTACTCTTTGTTTCTATGAGTTTGACTTTTTAATAAAAGTATTCCATATATAAGTGATAGCATACGATATTTCTCTTTCTTTTGTTTAACTTGTTTCACTCAGCATAATATCTTACAGGCTTATTCATGTTATGACAAATAGCAGGATTGCCTTCTTTTTTATGGCTGCATTATATTCCATTATATATATATATATATTATATATACAGTGTAATATGATATGTCACACTTTTACATAATTATATACTAATATCATTATTAATTAATAATTAAATATAATTATATATTATATCACAAAATATATAATTATTAATTATATCATAATATAATTATATAGGCTATAATTATATATAACTATATAAAATTATATGTAATAGAATATCACATATATCACATTTATCTATTCATCTGTTGTTAAACACAAGTTGTTTTCCTATCTTGGCTATTGTGAATAGCACTGCGATAAACATGGAAATGCAGACATGTCTTTGAGTTACTGACTTTATTTCCTTTGGATATATACTTAGTGGGATTGCTGGATCTTATGGTAGTTCTATTTTTTATGTTTTGTGGACACTGCATGTCGTTTTCCATAATCGCTGTACCAATTTGCCTGCCAAGGGTGGAATGATAATGGAGGTGACATTTCATTGTAGTTTTGATTCCAAACAGATGAGTTTCATGGTATGTAAATTATATCTCAGTAAAGGTTGTTAAATTAGAAAAGTGGGGGGAAAATAGTCTGTGCTCTTGGAGACTATTAGATTTAGAAAATTTGGATTGTTGTAGATATTAGTTAGGGTATGATTCTCCTTTCTGTGTTCCAGATTTTCTCTCTTGCTGGCCTGGATATCTCTTTGCACTCATTTGTTCATTCATTTATTCATTCATTTATCTGACAAATACTGAGGACTGAAGATAATATACCCTTTCAGTTAGTATAGGTATGTGGCCAGTGACTATAAATAAAACAGAATGTTTTAAGGCATTCATGGTTTTGAGGAAAAGGCAGACCTGGAAAGAAATCATTATTTTAAAAAATGCAAAATGCACCACTGTGAAAGTTTGTACAAAGAATGATGAGATGCAGTTGATTTATTGGTGCGAGGTTGCTGTCAGGAAGACAGAGAGAGGTTTGAGGTGGATCTTGAAAGTTTTCCCAATAGACGAAGCATGTTAAGAGCAGTCAGTTCCTATCCCACATCTTTATACCTGCTTTCTTTCTTTATTATTCCTTCCTTTCAGTTGCCCCTTTAACTTTCTACCTTCATGGCGTTGTCCTCTAACTTCAAGTCTGAGCTTCTTTCTTCTGTGACTTTTGAAAGTTTATAGATGTGGGTAATTGGGACTTTGCAAACTGAGGATTTTATCTCTAATGTGTCTCCTTTTTTCATAAAGTGTAGCAAAACTTGACATACACATCTTTAAAGTATTGAAAGCAAAATGAGATATGTTCACTTATGATTTTAATATGCTTAAAATTAATAAATAGTTGTCACAGGTATAGAGTATGTTAAAATTTGGAGTGAATTTTAGTTCCATGATATGGTACCATTTTATATTTGAGGCTAAGCTATCAACTTGGAAGATAAGAGTTAGGAAAAGTGAATTATTAATTTATCTCCCAGCCTGGGTTGTAATAGTATGAGGTTTATGCTGACACTCTGACTTGACAACATCTGAGATCACTCATGTCTACTTCTTTATATTCAAGAGTATCTCTGTGACCAAATTAATTCCTTTTTTACATTTTATTTGGGAATTTGGCTTTTATGTTACAATCTAGCACATATGTCATCTTACTCCTTTTATAATTTTTTTGAGGATTAAACTCAAGACATATCCAGGAGTTCTGAGCTGAATTATAATTGACTATGTATATGTAACGTATGGGTGTGGACTATAAATTTCTAAAAAGTATGGTTTTTCAGAACTATGTGTGCTATGAGATGACAGTTCAAAGCTTTAAATTCTACTTTCCTTGTCTATTTCATTAGTTGTCAGAAATGTTAAGAATTTTTTTAATGTAATGTGCAGTTCAATCCATTAAATGAAGTAATAGATGTAAAAGAGCTTTGAAAAGTGTCTGGCACCTGGTAAGGACTCAATAAATGCAACCTATTGTCATTAGTTTATCTCTCCAAAGACGACTTTTCTTTTAACTCAAATACTGTCACATGAAGTATCACCATCTGGGTTGACTCAAGCCACTTATCCAGATCAGAATAATAGCCCTGGAGTCATTTCCTGTCCTTTCCAATTGTACTTAGGAATATCCTAAAGAGAGATAACTCAACCAGCTATCAACTGAGCAGATGATTGCAAGTTCCTAATTTTGTGTCTGCGCACATATACCAACAACACATTGAAAACCAGTGTTAGAGTTATGAGAGAAAAGAGACTACGGAAACAGACTCGAAAAAACAATCCAGTTTAAGTGGAGAGTCATGGGACAGGTCAAAATGGGCAGGGGAAAGAATTTTAGAGAAATGAAAATGCTGTGCAGGTGGCCACCCTGAAGCTAATTTAACTTGGGTCATCTATGATCTTTTCCAGCTGTGAACATGTGCATGGTGGCCCAGTGGCCCAGATGTTCTTCCTTGGTCTTTATGTTGTATAGCGCATAAAATTAAAACAGGATTGGAATTTAATTCACAGTCCTATCATCAATTTAATTTAATTCACAGTCCTATCATCAATATTTAATGGAGCTGTTTTCTGAAAATATAGTGTCCTGGTAAGAGAAGCCTTGGTTTCAGCCAAGTCAGCCGGTATCCTTTGTAATTTCTCTTAAGTGACCTCTGCCTCCCTCCCTCCTCTGCCTCCTGCATACCCATCTTCTCTAATTTTATTCCCCGAGTAAAATTGCTTCAGAAACTCCTAGCTCATGGAATTGTGTGGCTATTTCTAGTTATAAGCTAGAAATTTCTGAAAAACAACGATTGTGCTACTTATCATTTTATGGCAAAATCAATCAGTTAACAGATATTTACTGAGCCTCTGTTAAGTGTTTCAGTATCGGTGACTCTACCAGCCACATGAAGGATATAAATAAGACATAAAACATGGACATTGACCTGAAGAATCTTGCCATCTGGTTGTGGAGGAAAGGTTAACAAACGTAAGATTATCAGAGAGCAATGTAAAACCCTTCTATAACTGCTTAGAGGAAAACTGTTCACCTCTTGTGATATCTACTTCTGGTTGTGACTTTTGGTTGAGGTTGGAAGAAATACCTATAAATCCCAACTGAACACAGAGGACATTTGTATATTGTCTAGATCAAACCCACATTTATAGAGTAGAACCCCAAATCTAAATTCCAGAAAGCCACTTTTTTTTTTTATTACCTGCAAAAAACCCTGACCTCTAGCTGAGGAAAAAACCCTTTCTTTCACTAGTCCACTGGCAGAGCAGGGCCTCTTTGAGCAGAAATTTTAATCACTAAGTAGGACTCTTTCATGGAGCCAGTAACTTGACCAGGAAGCAATGTTTTAACAAATAGTTGGTGGCTAACTGGAGGTTGCTTGTTTCATAGCAATAATCTGGCTGACATACTATGCCCATTAGTCACAGATTCTGACTTAATTTCTCTCCAGAGACAACACAGACACATGGAAGACGAAAGGGGAAAGGTGAACAATTATTAAGAATATCTGACTGCCAGAAACACAATCAGAGTATTTTGCAGTCCAAAATTCTGTTGTGTTATCAGAAACAAGAGTGCAAAATTCCAGGAAATTCTTGGGGCTGACCCATCAAAATCATAGTCATTATCTTTCAACACTTTTTGCATTTTGACACAAATGAACTTCTTCAGTTTATATGTAGGAGACTATTTAGTGAGAAGTTAATATGAAGATTTTGGATATCCAGGATTTAAAAAAAAACATATGCAAAGTTCTGAATGCTTTGTTTACTTCTGGATATTCAGGAAAAGCCAATGTATAAAAAGATACTTCAAATGTGTGTTAGCCATTGTATATATGTGTGTGTATATATATTCTGCATTTAACTTCTTATCCTTTCTCTAATTAAAAAGTTCAATTTGACTGTATTTTAGTGAACATTAATGGAGTGTTCATTATGTACAAGAGATTGTGCCGGGTGTTAAAATCTTTAAGAAACTCAGAATCCATCCATTATGAAATGAGTTATGTTAAGGGAGATTGTTGAGACAATAGGCAAAGGTTAGGAGATTCACATTTCAAGTTGAGTAAATGGTGTGAGCATGGCCTCAAGGTGGGGCCGGACAGGCCACTCCTGGGGATAGCAAGTGAATGGACTCAACTGAAGGATATGTAGATAGCCAGGAAGAGAGACGAAGCAGGGGAAAAAATGGTTTAGGTTAAATCGGGGATAGAGGGGTACATTGGGGTTAATATTTTCACTAAACACCATTTGAATGGGGTCTGTGTGTTTAACTGGGGAGAGTGAGCTCCAAATATGTGCTCAGGGGAGATCATTTTGATGGCAAAATAACCAGGGAAATGATTGGAAAGAGGAGATATCTGAGGTTGAAATTTGGCAATGCATTATATCATGCCAGGCAGGACTTGGTGTCAACTTGAGCTGATCAGGACCGTGACAAAGAACTGTCATGAGGAAGAGTGGCCAATAGAGGTTTTGCAGAGGAAGACTAGGCCAGGTGTGGCTGTTTGTGTAACATAGGGATCTAGTTCAAGCCAGATTTAGTTCAGAATTGGTTATGGAAGCAAAATGTTCGCCCAGTTATGGAGATTTATCATGATAATACTGCATACAGTGTTTACCTTTCTGGGTTGGTTTCAACCATTATTAGTTTGTATTTTTAAAAAATCTGCAATTTAAAAAAATTATATATCCTCTTTTATTTCTTGCATTTTAAAATTATGCTATGAACCACTCTTTTTTATTTTAGAGTTGTTGGGTACAAGTGGTGATTTGCTATATAAGTAGGTTGCATGCAAGTGAAGTTTGGGCCTCTAGCTGGCTCTGCCTCCCTCTGATAGTGGACCAGATACCCAGTGTGTTGCCACATTCCCCACCGCCTCCCCAGCAGTGCCCAGTGTCTGCCCATCTTACCCTTATGCTAGCATGACCAGTATTCACAGCCTACTTATGAGTGATAACGTGTGGTATTCAGTTCTTTCTTCCTATGATAGTTTACTTGGTATCATGGTCTCCAGATGCATCCAAGTTGCTGTGAAGGCCATGGTTTTGTACTTTTTTATAGTTGCGTAATATTTCATCATGTATATGTATCACATTTTCTTTATACAGTCCACTTTAAATGGACATCTGTGTTGTGAACCACTTTTCAATTTGTGGGATAGTCTCTCACTATATTTTGTTATAAGTAGAAAGCATATATTCTTTTTTTTATTTGTTTTATTTTTATTATATATATATCAATATTTTTTATTTTGATATTGTGGGGTACAGTTAAGGGTTAGGTATACAAATATGCTGCATTCAGGCACCCTTGTTGATAAGGGGTGTTTCCCCATCCCCAGACAGATATTACTACTGTTAATCCCACCTCCCTTCCCCTCCCCCACCATAGTTTCCCACCACGGTCAGTCCTTTTGCTTATAGTATTACGATGGATGTTCAAGGTCCACTATATGAGTGAGAACATGTGATACTCAGATCTTTGTTTCTCTGAGAGGTCACTCAGTATTATAGACTCTAGTTCCATCCAGGTTGCTGCAAAATTCATGATTTTGTTCTTTTTTATGGCTGCGTAGTATTCCATTGTGTATATGTACCACATTTCTTTAATCCAGTCCTCTTTTGATG
>NW_007246003.1:7006-11412 GCF_000164805.1 Carlito syrichta
CACTGTTTTCCACAGAGGTTGCACTAGTTTACACTCCCACCAACAGTGTAGAAGTGTTCCCTTTTCACCACACCCTCTCCAGCAACTGTTATTTTTTGAGTTATTGATAATTGCCACTCTGACTAGAGTTAGGTGGTATCTCAGTGAGGTTTTGATTTGCATCTTCTTGATGACTGGTGAGATTGAACATTTCTTCATGTGTCTGTTGGCTGCTCGGATGTCCTACTTTGAGAAGTGTCTGTTCATATCTTTTGCTCATTTTATAAAGGCGTTGTTTGTTTTTTTCTTTTCAGCATGTTTGAGTTCCTTGTAGATCCAAGATGTTAAGCCTTTGTCGGACCTGGAGTTGGCAAATACTTTTTTCCCAGTCTGTGAGCTGTCTCCCTCCTCTTTTGATGGTTTCTTTGGCTTTGCAGAAGCAGAAAGCATATATTCTCATAATCCCTATTGTTTTTCCAAGTCAATGAGAATGGCTTACTGATTTGCAGATAATATTTTGGTAGTGTTATATTATTAGTAATAATAGCAGTGGCCTCATATAATTGTGTAATGATTTACTAGGAGTATGAGTTTGATTTTTATGGTTGACTTTACAGGGCACTTAGCCCTCCCCTTCCCTTCTCTCTCTCTCTCAATTATATTTAGAAGATTACTAACTGCCACAAGCAGGGTGTAATGAACAGTCCAGGCTTATGAGGACGTTTTTGTCTTCTATGAGTGCCAACTCCCGGAGCTGATTGGCTTTTGGCATGAGCAACAGCTTCACTTCAGGGCCCCCTGGGGATGCAGCATCTTCTAAGATACCAATTGTCCAGTTACCACGGGATTCTCAGAGAAGAAACTGGCAGGAACACTCAAATAGCCTTCAGACTATATTAATTTCCTGGGCCCCACCAGTCTTGCCTCTGATGAAGCTCCAAGCATCCTTGGCTGGGATGGGAAACCAGAAGCAGCCTTGCTAAAGTACAGAATTATCAAGTACAAGGAAGAAGGTACTTTCTTGTAGGGTGGAGCAAAATTGATGGCAAGTGCACGATCATTTTCATGATACGCCTTGATTTTTATTCCTTTGTAGGGAAAAAAAAGTAAGCTCAGATTGAAATAAATGCTACTTTTAAATTGCAGCCTCCATTGGTGTAGTTCAGCATGTTAAGTTTTGTTTGAAAAATCACCAAAGGGAAGCAATCTACGAACAACAGTGAAGTTAGGTAGAATAGGCAGAACTGAATGTTAAATTTGAAAACGATCTCAGGACAGTCAGTTCTGCTGTTATGGAAACTGTTACCTTCCTAAAATTCACCACACTGCGCAAAATTATGTCGTGAAAACCACAGGCTTATGGGAGAAGTGAAGTAAGGGACATAACACCCTAAAACTTCATTGGTGACATCTGTTTAAAAAAAAAAGAACCTAATAAATGTTAACACAGTTTTACGCGTGTTCAGTGGTGAAGAGATACATAAATACTACTGTAAGTATGGCACTTTACTTTGAAAAGTTTGCTAGAGGAGGTAGGCACTTGTGAGATTTTGTGAAGGGGTGGATGGAGGGTTGTCTGAAATCAGACAGAAAGTGGTAATGTCAGATGTGTGTGGTGTGAACTGAGGGAGCTGGTAAGTATTTAATGTGTGTGAATTTACATTTGGTGTGTTCCAGTAGACGAAATCCATCTGGGTGAAGTTTTCTGCATTCACTTAGTGTTTCTCCCAGGAGAAATCATATCTAAGGAAAAAAGCAAAATTTGTGATATTCTCTAATTGTTCCCTAATATATCATTTGGGTTGGAGTGGATTTGTATTTTCACAATAAGCAATATAAGAGAACTGACTGCATCCTTACCCCTTCATTTTTATATAAGGAAAAATGAGACCCAGCCAGGCTAAATTAGATTTTATAGCCAGGTTAGAGACTGAGCTGAGCATGGATTCCCAGACATCTGATTTCTTTCCCAGTAGGAGTGTCCACCATATTCTGTTTCTTCTTTTGCTGTATTTTATAAATGCCTACTATTTACTGGTGATAATAGTATTTTCGTAGTTAATTATTTTAATGGAGATCTTAGAACTAGCTCTTTAATGTAAATATCAGCACTTAACAATACCTAAAACTCAATAGATATGTGTTAGTAAAGTTAGTGAATGGGCATAATCAAGTCAGGATTCAATTCCAGACCTAAAAGTGCAAATGGAAATATGGAGAAGATATAGTACATATTTAAAGTTAAGGACGACAGTACTCTTTTCATATCGCACTACTCCAGGCTTCTTGGGTTGGCTTGAGTTTTAGTAAATTGATGTAGAGTATGGGCTTGGTGACAGACCACAAGCCAGTTATTTAACCTCCGTAGATAATACTGGTATCTACCTCTTTGAGTTTTTATAAGAATTAGATGATACATATAAACCTTTAGCACCATACCTGACACATGGCAAGAATTCAGTAAGTGGTGATACTTATTTTACTATTATTATTACCACTAATGCTTTCCCAACATATTCTGTATGTTGAAGGGAACCAAGGACCGGTGAATGTGTGAGAAGGAACTCTGTCATTTCTCCTGAGTGCTGGTTCAGTCTTCCCAACTACTTACTGATCATCTCTACTCATCTATGTAATAGACTTCAAACTCAATGTCAGGCCTCATGATCTTGCTACCAGTGTGCTCCTTCTCATGAATTTCTACTGTCATTAGTGCCATCCCAATTTACGCAGGCTGAAATCCTTAATTGTCCTTGTTTTTTGTTTCCTCCTCCCTCCTCCTCCACAACTATAATTTTATTGAGAACCAGTGTGCTTTAAGAAATAAACATGAATAAGACATGGTGCTCATCCTGAAGAGTCCTTCAATGTATTATAAGACAGCAGTGCAAACTATGTTTGATCCAAACCTCACTTCAGGCCAGGTGTTATTAAATGTGTGGACCAGCTATAAGAGGCCCACAGTACACCATGGTTCCTATACACTGCCACCCACTTAAATACAAAGTGGACAACCACACGCATAGCTGATGATAAGTATAATCATGGAATCATTCTGTTTTAAAAAATTTTGTCCCCATGGGATAATAAGGCATGTTTATTCAGAAATCTAGTTTTATTACTCGTATTTGTTTTGGGCCCTAAAAATGTTCTTCCATATGACAGTGGCTTTACATTAAATGGTTTCCCTCTTTAATAGAATATTCAATCAGTTAGATTTGCGCCTGGATAATGATTGTTTTTTGTGGTGATATGAAAGTAAGCTGAAAATAATTTTGATTTCTAAGTTTTAAAAATGACTACTGTTTATATACTAAATTTAGCTTAGTCCATGAATACTCATATTCTTATTGGTTTTATCTATACAAATAAAACCTTGGAGATTTTTAATTCACTGACACTTTCAAATTTACCATATAAATGAAAGGGGAAAATTATTTTTCAAAATTTACTATTAATAAATTAGGAAAGTTCTGGAAAAATATAATTTTCCAAGATAGGGATAATTATGCAAAGCCATCTAGCCATGGTGTCTGCAGTTCTCCAAAGGATTCCTTCATTCTTTCAACAAATATTTAATGAGTGACTTCCCAGTGCCAGGCCCTGTCCTGGGAGCTGGTGATGCAGAAGAGAGCAAAACAAAGTCCCTTCCCTGAGGCTGCTTACATTCTATTTAGAGAGACAGAAACAAACAATAGTTCTGCAATTCCAGACAGTGACAAGAACTAGAATTAAAATGAGGGCAAGAAGGGTTAGAGGGTAAAGGAGTGTTAGCTTACACAGATGGGTGGTTGGGGCATCTCTCATGGATGGTAGGGCCTATTGATACTTGGTTCTTCATTGATATTTCACATAGGCCTGGAATTAGCCATTCAAATCCACATTTATCATCATGCATTTCTACCTCTTCTTTCACTCTGCGTCTATTCTTTGCCAGCTTGTGTTGGTAAAGAATTGCGTGAGAAAATCACTTGTGCTGTTTACTACCAAATCAGCCAAGTATAGAGATTATCTAGTGTTGTACACATTGTTCTGACAATAGTTTAAATACTTTGAAATCTGCATCATTACCATGGAGGAGATAAAATGTTTTCGTTAAAAACACTCACATACACAAGCAAACAAACAGAACAGATGGCTAACTAATGGTGTCTTGATGTGAGCAAAATTTTAGTCTCAAGTTTTGTGACTTCATAATCTCTGAGAGATTTTTCTCTTTACTGTTTAGGAAAAGTCACTCCCCGCTACATTTTAAAGAATTAAAACTCTCACTTGGATGTTAAGAATATGCATTTAGGCCTGTTAAAAAGTTATGATTACCAAAAAAAGAGTGGGCTTTTATGACCTTTTACATTTTTAAAGTGAAGCCTTTCATCTAGTTAAAAAAAAAAAAAAAAAAAAAAAAAAAAAAAAAAATATATATTTTT